>NC_025703.1:1799371-1846731 GCF_000633955.1 Camelina sativa
TTTTTTTTTTTTTTTTTTTTTTTTTGTAAAAGGAGCTGCGTAATAGTTTCCTTTTTTGTTTTGGTAAATCTCTTTTTGTTTTTCCTTTTCGAAAAAGACATTTATTAGTACTTAACTAAATAGCAGCCGTGACCCGTGAGATTAAATATGCAAATTTATTACTTATTTATACTGATTGTTTTTCCTTAAATATGCAAGTTTTCCTTCTTCTTTTTTTTAGTTTTATTTATTTACTTATTATAAACAGAAAAATATTCAAAATTTGTTCCTTTCCTTTCCCTTGACAAAACTTCCATTTACAATCACGACCTACACATTTACAAAGCCATACAATTTGGTACTTAAAAAAAGAGTAACAATAGCTAGGGTAGTTTTTAGAGACAAAATTTGCGTTTTGGAGGTCTGGAGGCGAACGAACGAGTCCATGATTAAAATTTGAAATCACGGTTTGACCGATGAGATTGACAAGATGACGACAGAGTTAAATGGAGGGAGATTGAGTAAATAAAGAAGAGCTAGGCAAAATAGTTAATGGCGAGATAGGCAATTAACTAGATAGAATATTTTTTAATCCAACGGCTGCTATATACAAAAAAAGGACCATTAACTATTTGTCGCATTTTTGTATATTTTTTTTTACGATTCATATATGGTATAATTGTTAAAAACTCTTGATATATTATAGAATAGAAACTATTGTGGTCTTGAACTATATATATATATTTTTTTGTTCCGTTGCACAAAAGAAATTAAAACTTAAACAGTTGAGGATAAAATGTGTAACTCTCACACTGCGTAATGTAAAGCAGATCAAAAATAAAATGCAACTAAAAAATTTTGAAATAATATATATCTCCTAGGAGAGAGTAATCAGAATCTTGAAGAAGTAGAGGCGATTGACTTGTTGGCCTTGCGGAGTTCAGTGAAGCTGATGCGCAATTATTCACGACGCTGATGCGCAAGTATTTGCGAAGCTGCATCGATAACGGTTTTCTCGTCAGCAACTTGGGCGGCATTGTTCACATCCAAGTCAGCGATTAGGTTATCCAAGGTGGCAATTTTAGCTAGACATTCTTCCTTTGACGGCAGCTGTTGAAGCTCCGCTAAACACTGCATCTCTATTCTATCTAATTCACGATCCTGCCTATTCGAGGCCTCTTCAATGGAATCCAAAGCATCTTCCAGATTCTTCCATTGTTGAGCAACGGCTATTGTTTGATTGGCTTCCTTGGTATCCCTCTCTAGAGTTTCACGAATGGTTGCCATTTTGTCTCTTTCCAAAAGCAGCAAATTAAAGAGATTTGTGGTATCAATCAAAGCAAACTCAGAAAGAAAGAAAACAGTAGAGAAAATAATAATTCACTGATTGATTGCGGGTTCCTTGCTGATGGTACTCCTACCCGTATTTATACTGATTGATTAGTCGAGCAAAAAGGAAAAAACTGGAGAGCGGTGTAATTTTTTCCTTTTTTGTTTTGGTAAATCTCTTTTGTTTTTTCCTTTTCGAAAAAGAGTTTTAGTACTTTATTTATCAATTGACCGTCGGATCGAATTAAATTGCAGCCGTTGGATTAAGCCGACTTTATCTCTTTTATTAACAAGTTCAAAGATGCGAATTTTCCTTTTTTTAGGTTTCCTTATTTACTTAAAAACAGAAAATATTCAAATATGCAAAATTTATTATTACCCTTTCCTTTGTCAAAATTTCCATCTACAACACCAACCTACACATTTATAAAGTCATACAATTTGGTAGCTAAAAAAAAAGAGTAACAATAGCTAGCTAGGCAAGTTATATAAAACTTAATCATTCAATATAAACCGGTAAGAAAGCAAAAACTAGAGAAAATAAATAATAAATTAAATAACTAAATATACAACACGTTTGATCAAAAAAAATATTAACAACACAAATTAAATTAAACAAACCAAAAAAAATGTAACTTGTGAGAGGTGCAACAAATTTATGAGAACAATTAACAACACTAGAGAGTTCAAAAGGTCTCCTCCGAGTCCGATCCAATGTTGTTTTACTCGGTTCCTACTAGCCTATAAGACCTCGGGGGAGCTAGTCGTCTTAAGATCCATGAACTTGACAAGAAGTTCTCCTGGGATATCGATTTCAAGCTTATACCCTGCCATAAGTTCAAGCATCTGTCTCAATCTCCAGCCATCTTCGACGTCAACCTAGAGAAATACATATAATCAACAGAGATGATGATCTTGATTATTTCTCACTTAATTAGCACACATAACATAAACCAACAATGGCATAATATATATCAGACAACTAATTGAACAAGCTAAGTGTGCGTTATTACATATTAACTGAAGGTTTTTGTAGGTTTAGCCACTCTAGCTTAAACTCTCGTACTTAGTTTCTCATTACACAGATTACACACATTTATACTAGCTAATAATTGTCTCACATTAACCTAATAAACCAACTAGACCCATTAACAAATATGGGCCCTAATTACTTTTATGGTCCAATAGCCTTTCTACTTCTTTCTTCTTCTTCCTCTTACGACAAAACACTTCTTCTTCTTTTCTTCTTCCTCACTTATTATTCTTGCACTTGACTCTTTGTGAAGGATTAATCAATGATGAGATTCCAACACTCCCTCTCTCATCTTTTGATTAATCTCCGAAATTCCCAAATTCCAATTTAGGGATTTGATCCCTTTTGCTCCTTGATCTTTCCCGGTGTATTCTCTGTGCCATGGCCATATTCCTTTCACAGCCTCTGCAAAAAAAACTTAACAGTGAGTTCATTAGCTCCCTCATCATTTGGATTTTATCGACCGTTTGAGTTCAGGCGAGATCGTTGTGATTCCCATCTCAAACAGTTTTTGCTTCTTATTGGTCTTGACTGTAATCTGAGGTTTCTTATTCTTTTGCAGGTACTGCTGTATGTAATCCATATCTCCAATCTCATCTTTGACAAGTTCCAGGTTGCTCCAGGCATGTGAGTTCATTGACTTTTTCTCCCTCATGCTTTTGTTCTCTAGGAACTGATCTCCATCCTCTCTGTCTTTGCCTTCAATCCTTTTCTTCCTCATATCCTCTCAGTTTCTTCCGGAGTCCCTTTTTCTTGTTTTATTCCTATCTCCATAGTGTAAGCGAATGTCCAAAGCTGAGCCCAACAACAATACAAGATAAGGCCCATCCCAAGTCAAGCCCAATTACTCAACCACAGAAGAAGACAAATCCTTCTGTACCTGCAAAAGACGTTAGAGAAAAGATGGAGCTGCAACCACAAGGAAACAGATTCGCAGCTCTCCTAACCTTATGTGATGACTAGAGTTGTGACCAGCTGTCTCCTAAGGATAAGAATAGAAAAAACTCTAGAGAAGTCTAGATTGTTCTATAGCCTATATAAAGTCTATCAAGACTATTGTAAACATTATTGAGAAATAAGATCATTTTACCAAAGTATTCTTAACATCTTTCACATAGGTCTCTGATTCATATCAATATCAGCCAAAACTTCAAGCTCTCTTTTGTGCAGGTGCTTTTGTGTGAGATTTATGTCTTCGTTGTCCTTCTCTGAGATTTTCAGCTCATCCCACCATGGTAGTTTCCTCATCTCAATCTCCCTTGTGCACTTATTCTTCATGAATCAAGTATTCTCTTTGTTCGTCATTCTGACTTTCTCTGGAGTGAGATTCTTCTTAATTTTCCTCTGTTTTTCTCCCATCACAGTTGATTTTTGAACCTCAATTTTCTGCAGATGATGCTTTTGTGTGGAGTCCATGTATCCTATTTCTTTCTTGGCATTCTTGGCAAGGTGCAGCTCATCCCACCAAGAGAACTTTCTCACTTCTTTTTCTCTTTGATTTTGATGCATCTGCTTCTGTTTTGTTGTAGATTTTCCCTTGTTTACTGTCTTCCCAGTCCATGATTTGATTTCCTTTGTTCTCTTCTTCTGAGATTTTACTCTCTTCCTTACCTTCACCATGGTTTTGTTTTTCAACAGCGCTTTGATTTTCTTCTCCTTGAACTGGCATATGAAATGAGCTTTTCCTGGAATCAAAGACTTGAGACTCCCTCTTGCTGTAATCTCTTTTTCTCTCTGGTTTCAAAGGTAACTCCACCTCTCTTTCCTCAGTCTCTTGTTGCTTCTCTAAGAACCTTGTACTCACTGGTTTTGTTTCAACCGACTTGCGAGTCTTCTCTGTGTCTGCTTCCAATCTCTCATGGACTTTCTTTACGTCCATGTCAGCCGCATCTCCAACCAGCTTTTGTTCCCTCTCAGGTAAGCTACACTTTCTGTGTTTGACGTCTTCCTTTAACATCGCCTTGTGTATCTCAGTATTTTGAACCATTACCTCAGTATCCTTAACCAATTGTTCTCTGTTTCCACTTGGAGAACTCCTTTGGTCCTCAACTTCCATCATTACTTTGACCTTTATAATTCTCTGACTGGTGTCATCAAATCTTTGATAGAGACAATCAGTTTCTCTCTTGATAGTTGCTGCATTATTCTGTTCCTTGAGTCTAGCACCATCCTTCAACTGTGGTAAGTATTCCCTTTTCAGATTTGTGTCCTCTCTAGACACCACTTTTTGTTTTTCGACTCCCTCGTCCATGATTTCCATATCCTGAATTTCAGGTTCACCGAAGTTCTCAACAGAGTTGTGAGCCAACTCCTCAGATCCTTTTCTTGGTGTCTTGTCTTGTACACTCAACCATTGGAAGTTGAGATTTCCTTTCATGCCCACAACTAGGTTCTCCTTTAATGTTGCATCTTGGTAAGTTACTATTGACCTCTGTAGTCTTTGCTCTGTTGTAATTTACAGTCTGATCTTGTTCCCACCTCTCTTTAACATCATGATTCACTGCAAGCTCTTCTACTTCTCCAATCCCACAACTTTGTGACTGTTTTTCTCTGTTCACTTGTAGAACTGCAGATTTAACAATACCACATTCTTCTCCATGACTTTTAGGTCCTGTAACTCTTTTCACTTGCAATGTCTCTCCTTGCTTTTCTTTGTTTTCCATCCTTTGAAACTTGATAGAATAACATTCATCTGTCATGGGTGCTTCCGCTATTTTCTTCCCTTTTTCATTCGTGATTGTGCACCCCGATCCATTGAACAAAATCCCATAGCCATGGTCCATCAGTTTAGGAATACTTAGGTAGTTTTGCTTCAAAGTAGGAACCAAAAGAACATCTCTTATGATCATTTTTCCAGTCTCTGTCATCACAGTGACTGTTCCTTTGCCTTTTGTTTGAACCAACTTTCATCTCTGACCATATGACTGGTAGCTCCACTATCAACCACCCATGCATCCTCATCAATTACATCTTGATCATGTGTAACAGTGAATAACCCTTCAAGTTGATTGTCTTGTTCCTGCTCATGTCTTTTTGCAGGTGCCTGAACTTGAGTTTCTGCTTGTTCTTGCATTCGAGTTTGATTGTGCTTGACTGTGAATGTTTCTTGCGTTTTTGTAGTTGTCTTTTGAACATTTTTAAAACTTTGTTGTAGTACATCCCATGCATCCTTGGCAGCTTCAGTGTCAGACAAGTGGCTATTATAAATCTATTCAGAGACAGCACTACACAACAACTGTAAGGCTACCTGATCTTTTGTCTTTAACTCCTTCCAATCTGTCATCATTTTCTTCTCATCTTGGGGTTTAGGGATTCCTTCAGTTACAATTTTCCACAATCCTCTAGACTTAAAGTAACACTCTAGTCTTTATTACCCATAGATTGTAATTGTTCCCATCAAACATTGAAATCACTTGTCTGTTATGCATTTCTACTTCACTACAGTTTATGAAAAACGATAAACGCAACCTATATATATATATATATATGAGGAGAGTTGTTAAGGTCAGAGTGAGTGAGTGTGTGTAGTAGTAGAAACTACTATAAAGTACGAATGTATGTGATGCAAGTATGAATGATTAAGAGAGTTAAGAAAAAAGATTATATGCTTGTATGAAGAGAGAAACAAACAAACCTCAACGGCCTCATATATATGCTGCTCAGAGATGAGCATCTTCTGGTAACATGTCAATCTCTTACCTCTTTCTCCTACCTAATTCCTTCTGATTTAAGAGCAAACTTTAACCGCAAGATACTGACATATATAGTCTTATGTCTTTCAACAGTGTACTCCACCTTAAAACATGCATGCATCTCTTTCAACTTAGTTTCAGAAATCTTCAAGAAGGATTACAGCCTTGAAATCACCTCTGCTTGACCAGTTACTTCAATCTCAAGGTCTTATATGATTCTCTGCCAAGTTCTCTTTGGAACTTTCATACATGTTAGCTCCACCTAAACCATAACTCCTTCTTGTTGCAGAAGGAGTTGTCTTTTGTAATAATTTTGGCATTTTTGAAATTTCGATGCTATTGTGGCATTTTTTTTTTTGTATAATTTTTGTGTACGATTCATGGTGTAATTGTTCAAAAATTCTTGTTATATTATTATATAGAATAGAAACTATTGTGGTATTGAGCTTTTTTAAAAAAAAGAAAAAAAAAAAGAAAAAAATAAAAATAAAACAGAGCAAAGAAAGAAAAAAAGAAAAAACAAGATGCGACTAATAAAAATTGAAATCATAATATATATATCTCCTTGGAGTAATCAGAATCTTGAACCTGTTGACTTGTTGTTGACTTGCAGTGGCGATTGACTTGTTGGCCTGGCAATGACGTCGGCACTGATTTTCCTTTGTAGTTGTGTTAATTCACGCCTCTCGTTATCCAGTTCAGCTTTAATCTGGGTCACGTCAAGTTTTCTTCTGTCATAGGTTTCTTTAACCTCCCTTTGCGTGGCCTCTTCCTCGAGAATTTTATCATCTATCCATCTTACATTATTATTAATAATGTCGAGTCTTTCTTGTTGCCTGTCCAGTATTCGGTTTGTAGATGCTACCTGTTCCTTTATCGATTCCGACTCAATCTTTTGTTCTTCCACCTGCTTCTTTAAATCTTTGCTATCAAGTTCATCTTTCTCTACCTGTTTCCAAGCGGTCCATAATAGCTGCCAACCGTCCTCCAGTTTTTTAGCGAGAGTTTCTCTGTTTTCCTGAAGTTTTGCAATCTCCGTCTGCAAGTTCTTAATTTCTTGTATGGTTAGATACTTCGTTTCCAGCTCTTTCCTTCTCTGTTCTTGTTGTGTTGCCTTCGTATGTAAAGCCGTACCTCTCTCCGTACCTCTCTCGACCAAGGCATCTTTAACTGTGTTAAACTCATGTTGAAGATTGACTAGTACTTCTGTACTAGATATGGTCTGCATTGCTTGCGCATCAGCCTCCTCAATACTTTGAGTTATCGTCTGGTTTCTCAAAACGGAGAGAACTTCGTCATCTGCCATTGCAACGAACAATTGAAAAAAAAAAGTAGAGAGAACACAAAAGACAAAAATTATATATCGAATGAGGTTGAAACAATGCAAGCTCCAAAATAGGCTATATTATTATTTATAGGGTTAGAAATCTAACATATATGCAAATTTTCCTTTTCTTTTTTTTTGTTTTTCCTTTTTTTTTTTTGGATCCTTATTTACGCAATTTTTCCTTTTTTTTTTTTTTTTTTTTTTTTTTTTTTTTTTTTTTAAAGCGTTTCTTATTTACTTAAAAAACTGAAAATATTCAAATATGCAAAATTTGTTCTCTTGAAAAAATTTCCATTTACAACAACGACATACACATTTGTAAAGTAACAATAGCGTATGTTTTTAGAGACAAAATTTGCCTTGCTGTTTTGGAGGTCTGGAGGCGAATGAGGCCTACGGTTTCACCGATGAGATTTCACAAGACAAACTAAATTCACCCTCTACATTAAGTTTCTGGAGGCGTACCTGAATGACAAGTTATATAAACTTCTCACAATTAAACAAGCCCAAAAATGTAACTTGCGAGAGGTGAAACAAATTTATGAGAACAACAACATTATAGAGTTCACAAGGTCTCCTCCGATCCAATGTTGTTTTACTAGCCTAGACCTCGGAGAGTCGTCTTAAGATCCATGAACTTGACAAGAAGTTCTCCTGGAATATCGATTTCGAGCTTATACTCTGCCATAAGTTCAAGCATCTGTCTCAATCTCCAGCCATCTTCGACGTCAACCTAGAGAAATATATATAATCAACAGAGATGATGATCTTGATTATTTCTCACTTAATTAGCACACATAACATAAACCAACAATGACATAATATATATCAGACAACTAATTGAACAAGCTAAGTGTGCGTTATTACATATTTACCTTGGATTGGGTTCTTAAATTGGTGATCTCTTTCTCCAAGAGATGTAAAGGAGAGAAGCTTTTAAGCTTAAAGAAACATATAAGCCGGACTGCGGGAATATACATGCCTATCTTGATAAGCTTCTCAACATACTCTGCATATAATAAGATAAACACATAAAGGCCATGCATAACCTTCTTCTCAATACTGTGAGTGTGATGGATACAAATTAAAGTAGTAATCAATCACCTGGGACAAAATGGTTGAGGCCAAGCGATTGAATTAGTGTTGGAGCCTGCTTGTAATGTGCAATACGGGAGGCAAGCTGAGCAGTCTCTTCTTGATTGATGATTGATGAATTGATCTGCGACCTATACACCCCAATGAAGTGCAGAAAATCCAACACCTCGTTAGATAAAGTTATCGGACGTCTACTTGATATCTTCTCTTTCCATACAACTGCTAGCTCTTGGACCTTCATGATGTCACTGGACTCAGGCTTAACCACATGCGTTTTCTTTTTAATATCTGCATGCATAAATCCCTCGTGTTGCTTAAGCGTGTACTCATCTATACGCTTTTCCAATTCATCCATCCTTTTCTGGAGCTGAGCCGGAGCGCAATCCTCCTCTGCCTTGTGCTTCATCCTCTTGTCTCTTTTCGTCCTCTCACTCTCAGCAGCATCAAATCCATCAACCTCAGAAACATTCTTGACGAGTTCCTCCTCAACACTTCCTCTCTGCCTTTTGGTTGAACTACTAGGTTCATCACCTTTGTTGCACGCAACGTAAGATTTCTGGCAAACGGTACAGCGCATAACTCTGTTCATACATTCTCTCGAGTATGTATGTCCATGGCCACAGTTCACGCAACGCGTCAATAACTTGTGTACAATTTCACCAGCCCTCATTTTCTCCCTCGCAGCCTCTTCTCTGTTAAATACCATTGTTGCTCGCTCTTATCAGGATCTCCCCCTCCCGGATCAGCTAATTAAGTCTCCAGAAAACAAACAAATAAGCCAAAGGAACCGATCGGAAGCTTTGCAAAGTGTACTCGGCTACCCGAGATTCTCGGTTCTGTTAGGGTGAACCGAACGGTTAGCCGATATCTTCTTCTACTTCGTTTTTGGTCCGAACTTCAACTCCTCCGCCGCCGGCAAGCTTTCGCAGGTTAGGGTTTTCTAGTCGGTGCAAAGGTTTTCTCGTTTATTTCTCCTTTTCACCGTCACCGCTGGATTAACCCGACGTATCTGCTGATAATAAAGTTGGCTAGATGGGCTTATTAACGAGACATATGCTTGTACATTTGATCAATACATTAAAAAGTCCCGTTTTCCGTTTTATATTTTTGAGATCTCAATTAAAAAAAATTTACATTAAAAAGGAAAAAAATGATTTTTTACTACGCCTTGCACTGTTTCTTACCAAAAGGCCAATGTGTCTCAAAACAACAAAAAACAGCAAAGAGTTTTTTTTAGTTACATCAGGTCCGAAGAATCTATCTTCCTTGAAAGTATAAAGCCGACCTGGAATCTAAAGCCGACGAACTCCTGCTAAATGCAGAATCAAGCCTTGACCCGAATCACGAAAGAGCCTGTGAAAAGCACATGAGAGAAGGTTACTTACCAATCCCTAGCAACTTATAACCAACTTATCTATCTTTCTTCCTCTCCGATGCGTGATTTTGAAAATATAGAAGAAAGTGAAATAATAAGATTATTTGAAAAACGATAAACGCAACCTTTATAGTATATACTACTTACATGTGGGAAGGCTTGATATGTCTGCAGAGACAGCACAAGGTATCCCCAAGTTGGAGAGGACACCTCTTATGATCCCGCATGGGAAATACAGGTACATGCTCACCGCTTGTGCTGCTTTGCTTTCCCCTGGAGTCGACGGATCTTCGGTTTCTTTCTCAGATGAAGGGTCAATTGAGACACGAGACAACCACCGGAACTTGTTGTCTTGCAATACAAAAGTACCCTGAAGAAACAAACACTTGTGAGAAACACACACACAAGAACATTGGTGAGAAATTCCATTTATTTCAAGGAAATATTACCCGGTGATTTGTCTTTAAATTATCTATCTGCTTCTTGAAGACCTCAGACCAGAAGTCTTTGCAGATAAACTTGATTGCCTCTAAATGGTCACTGAACCTTGGTCTTTCCATAGTGTACCTAACGACATTAAAAAGGATGGTGTTATGCACAATACAATAATATGCAATATCTCCCACCATACAACATTGCAACAAAAGTTTTCTCACCAAAAACATTGCATTAGAGCAATGAGAAACTAAACTGAGTCTACCATTTCAATTCAGTAAAACATGCACTCCGAATTCATGACAGATGATCTCAGATTCAAATTGCTGAGCAATGGCAATACTCAGAGCCAACCATTGATCAGTAAAACACCTAAAATCCAAGACAAACCAGTTGAAGTTCCAAATTTTCTTAATAATTCCTAGGTCACAGAACACCAGAAACCGCTATATATACCAAATTCATCTCAAACAAATTTCACAGTTGCTCAAAACTAAAACTCAGATCACATTGGCTAATTAGACTCGAGATATATGACAAATCCAACAATATCAAAGAATCAACGCTAATGATATAAAACTTCGCCATCATCCCTCAGATCTACAGCTAATACGAACATTCCATACACCTCCCGAGAAAAAATCTCATCGATAGATGAAGAATCAGATCGAAAGAAGAAAACAAACCTCTCGGAGAGCTGGTGGCCGACCTGATAACCAATGGCTTCGATCCTCCTCGCGGCGAGTTCCGGCTTGTTAGCGTAGAATCTACCACTGAACATAGCCACCATCTCCATCAACATAGTGTCTACACAGCTCTCCGCTACTTCTCTCCCCATTCTCTCAAGACTCTTTCTCTCTCTATCTCTCTCGACGACACGACGACCGGTTTCGGAATTGGGATGATGATACGATACGATACGAAAGCTCCCCCCGATCTATTGACTTGTACAATATCACATGTAAGTCCTTAACAGTTTCTGTTGTTTCCGATCTTGTGACTTAAGTTTTAAAAGTGTCATAAATAACCCTGAATCTCTCATTTTAAACCGAGATCATCTTGGTTCCTTTTTTCGTTCTCATACCCGGTTACACAATTATTCATGGTCATTCGAATTTAAATTCATTTGATTTTATTTATAATATGGTTATAAATATCGAGACCAAGTAGATACATGATCAAAACAAATAAAGTTATGGGGGGTGATGACTGAGATAGGACTTTTAACTAGGAGCGTTACTTAAAAATAAAGTGTAAAATTTCGGACTATGATTAGAACATCCATTCCCCACAATTGATTCCAAAACATCGATGGCGTACTTAACATTTCTTTCCATTTCTCTACTTAGTTTTCATTTCTTTCATAAAAACACTCTCACGTTTCTTAAAAAAAGAAACGAGATAAAACAAGATCATAATCCTACGGAATATGTGAGAATGGGATTGGTAAATATGAGAACTCATAGAAAGATATTAGTGTCTCAAATTAAAATTTTGATTTTTTTTTTTCACATTTATTTCTTACTTTTTGTTTATATATTGCTTATGTTTTGCTTATCTTCTTCTTAATAATTTTGTTTTTAAACTTAATTCATATCTTAATAATTATAATGTATTGACAGAGTTGTAATCAAATATAACCTATCTATAAATTAAATTCATTAAAAAAAATCATTTTAAATCTGTTCTATTATTTTAACTAGTCAAAGATACAACAAATTAATTTTTATAACAGATGATTTTATATACAAAAAGATACACTTTAGGGCTCTACCTCAAATTATCTATACTAGTATTTTTGCTCAAAAAAATGTTTTTGGAAACATTTACCATTGAATGCTGTTAAATTCTTATATTCATATCCAAACAAATTTAGTTAACTCTCTATCCTATCCTTATAACCAAAAAAAAATATATATATATTTTAAATATCTATATATATATATATAATGTTTTACAACTAATATAGATATTTATAAGATTTATTCTATATTAAAAACATTATTCTCCTATCATCTCTTTTTTTAATTTGTATATAATTGGTATATTGCGGATTATATACTAAATCACTAAAATCAACGAAAGAGTATATTAGCAACAGCAGGGTTGAATGGGGGATAGACTTCCCCGGCAGCATCCATGACCTTGATAATCTGTCATAGCAGATAGCTTCGCGTCCCTTGCAGCTTGCTTCTCGTTTACCTCAGCTAGGTCCCTGGTGAGAGCTCCTAGAATCTCCTTGTCTTCGCAAACCTCAGCCTTGAGTTCGAGATGCTCAGCCTTGAGTTCGCGATGCTCAGCCTCGTTCTTCAATGCCTCCTTCCTTGAATATAGATAGGCAGTCCCAGTAACAGTAAGAGATGCAACTGCCACGGCTAAATTTTTTTTGGCTTGAACAGCACCGTACACCTTGTTGGGCATGCCTAAAACCGGAGCCACACAGTTGTGTGCTCTGGTGACGGCATTTGCAACCGCGGGATGAATGGAGGATAGAATCGGACCCGCTGCAGCTTTGACGCATCCCTTTTTCAGGAGATCAAGGGGAGCATTAGGTATTTCCGAAAAGCTTATCTGATCTTTACCTTCGTCTCCTTCTCCTTTTATGTTTCAGAACAATGATGTGCAGAAATTAGTTCTTTGCTTTGAAGAAAGATACAATGATGTGTAGAAATTAGTTTTTTTGCTTTGAAGAAAGATGATGTGTAACTAGCTAGCTCAGGGTATATAAAAGCAGAGAGAACTTGTAGTACAAGTTCATGCAAAAACCAGTTTTACCATAATGGTAAAAGTGGATAACAGCACAAAGTCTAATGAGGAATTACACGTGAAGATTGAAGAAGTTGTGTAGTTTATGTAAAAAAGAAATTCCTAATGTAGATATCATCTACAATGACAAAATCTAAACAAGAGACCTTCGATAGAATACTAATGTTGTGTAACATAACAACAGAAAAGACTAATATGAGGAATTTATGGGAAGTTAGAAGTAGCTCTTGGAAAGGTTCGAAGCATACGGGGCGGATCTAGAAATTTTGTTTGTATGGGGCACATATTATCAGTTTTTAGTTTATCTAATATACATATAATTTAAAGTTCTGTGTTTGAGTTTGGTTTTTGTTATATATCTTACTAGATATTCACCCGCGGTACACCGCGAGACTATATTTATTAATAAAAAACAGTTCATGTAATTTGTTTTATAGATTAACTATATACATAACTAAAGTTTTACTTTTTAAATGTACAACCTTACAAATATATATCTATTAGGTAGTGTAAAAATTGTTTTGTTTGAAGTTTATTGTTTTTATTATAGGAACTATATCATATAATTGTTTTTTACTTTTTAAATGTACAACCTTACAAATATATATCTACTACATAGTCGTGTAAAGTTTGTTTTTTTTATTATAGGTACAATGTCATATAATTCATTAAGTAGTGATTTATTAAAGGAAAAACTGTTTGTTTCTTTTTATTTTTCAATTTAAAGATAGTAGTATTGTTATTATATTGTAATATTCTAATATATATGTATACTATAATTTCTGTATTGCAGTTTTGTATGATTTTTTTTTAACATCTCTGATTCGATCATTCATCATAATAATAATAAAAAAACCATCGAACACCGCACCTTAACATGATGCATGGGGCAATTCTCTACCAAATAAGTTGCGAGAACTAACACAACTGCTATACATTAGATTATTTTTAACAGTCAGTGTGGAGCACGTGCCACACCCAACACTACGTAAATCCGCCCCATAGTAATATCAGGATACACTAGGTTTCTAAAAGACTATGAACAAAAGGAGAAAAGGAAATTAGGAATACCGTTGAAACAAGAAGGAGCTGGAAAACATGAGAAGGAGCTTCAAGGTAGTCAGGTCACGAAACCTTCACCTGACAAAGAAGTCCAGCGAGCTAAAGTTCAGAAATCTTCTGAAACCAAACCAGGTATGAGTAATGAACATGAAAAGACATGGAGATTACCTGGTTGGTCTGAAACTGTGTTCATAAAACTAGTTGAGGAGGTTGAAGATTGTGCTTATGTTATAGCAGAGGATTGCCTACAAAGAAGAGAACTGGGCCAGGTGAATGTATTAAAGTGAAACAGAAGAGTCAGGAGAAGAGACGGATTGAAGAGAAGGTTAGAAAGAAGAACAAGAGGGAGAACTGGGAATTGTCAAGAGAGAGACTGATGACTTGGATCACTTGCAAAAGTATCTGCATAACAAGAAAAAGCTCCAGTCGTCAGTCTCCTCCTTTTGTATGCCTTAGTCATTAGTGTTGATGTATGAAATCGACAATATAAATAATAAAAATATTAGAGGGATAAATCGGAACTGGTCCTTTTATTAGCGTAGAATCGAAGGTGAGAGTTTACGGAAAATACAATCAAAGATCTAAGCGCAGTTAATACGATAATAATTGCTCTTTTCTCTCTGATTGCCAAGATTTCGGATCCAAAGTTCTGACAATGACATCTGGTATTTATAGTGGGCCATTGACCTAGGGTCCCCTCTGTCTCTTCCGCAAATGACGATTTTGCCCCTACGACCAAATGGGCCAGATCCATGACTTTAGGCCCCAAATTTCTTGAGAATCTTCTGTTTGGGCCTCCTAGAATGTTGGGGGTGAAGCCCATATCCAACAATGGTCCCCCCTTAGTCCGATGAGCGATGGCTTGCTTGAGCTCGTCGGTTCGATTATGCGTCTCTTGGTCATCTTGCGAAAGGAACAAAAGATTTTAGGAGCTTGGCATGTACTTGTAGAATTCGAAACCATCTGGAAGGTTCTGGGATGAATAGTGTGTTGCACACATTTTTTGAGATATTCGGAAAGTTCCGGGATGAGTAGTGCATTGCGCACGTTATTCCTAGGAGTGGTGGATTTTGAACGAGAGTTTTGAGGGTTCTATGCGTAGCCATGTTCGTCGATCGGATCTCGTGGCTCCACGGTCAGGTGTGAAGATGGTTGAAGGTACAAACGTCTCGTCGTGATGATGGTTGTTGCGCGATGGCTTGTTGATTTGGAGAGTTGTGAAATATTCAAGGCTTTGGCGCGATGGAGTGGCTTGGAACGAGGCATGGAGCTTGATACTGGACATGTAGCGACTTGATACGCGGCGTGAAGCGACTTGATACGCGGCGTGAAGCGACTTAATACGAGGCACAGAGCTGTTTGATATGAGACGCAGAGCTGCTCGATATGAGGTGTGGAGTGGCTTGGTACCTATTGGCGCGTCGGCTCATTCTAAGGCATGCTGGCCTTGGGGCGATGATCTAAGAGTCGCGCAGTTCTTCGAGTGACGATGCGTGTGTGTATTGACGCTAGGGCGTGTTCTGTCCAAATTTTATTGGCGCGCTAGTCATGGCGAGGAGATCGTAGAAGCGCGTTCGACACAGTGGCGCGTAAGAGCCTGAAGGTTACGCACTAGTCGTGGAAGTCCGCGATTTGAGTGGTTGTTGCGAGTATGTTATTGTGGCGTCGAGTCGTGCGTAGGAAACGACGAGATGACGTAGTTTGACGTGGCTAGGAGCATACAAGGAAGTCGTGGCGTGAAGATGATCTCCGTAGTTGCGCGTAGACGTGTTCCAGCGAGCAAGGCTTTGTGTTTTTTTTTTGTTTTTTTTGTTATTGCGAACTCGGTTGCTTCATGAATTTGGTCATTCGTATTTTATTGATGATCTTCGCAAAGGTTGATTATTGCCGATTTTTGTCGCGCAAAGTTAGATTATTGCGAAATTACCCTCAAAATAGAGATGCGACGTTTTTGTTGTTTACAGGGCATATTTTGTAGTGCAGGACGTCTCCTGGCTTACCCTGGATATGTTGCTCCCTGAAACGTCTTGAGTAGACAAGACGGACTTGTCGTACTGTTTTAGGTGCGGTACGCGTGACCGGCTTACCCTGTGGGTGCTGCAGGAATTGCGTGTGTGCGAGTCGAGGTCTCGGCTTACTCACTCCGCTTCCTGCTAGCTTTTTGCGAGTCTGGGCTCGACTTATAAATCCTTACCAAAATAAGGATGTGAATTATTTCACCACTGCACCCATGCGGAGCGCTTGCGAGTATGGACTCGGCTTAGAATCTTTACAAAAGTAAAGTTTGTGGATTATTTCACCACTGCATTCACGCGGAACACGTTTAAAATCGAACACCTGGCCAGGGCGACGATGTGCAAGCTAATCGTTAGCAATGCAGTATTGCCTGAAAACTCATTGGGTGCGGCTCTTGCGTTCGGCTTATCCCGTAAGTATTTAGAGATAATCATATCCACAAGAATGTTAAAGCAAGAGCTCGATATTGTCGAGCGCGTTCTCGTTCAAAAAATAGTTTGGGCCTCCTAGAATGTTGGGGGTGAAGCCCATATCCAACAATTAGGTAACCACAACCACCAGTTTTTTCAAAAAACTATATGTTTTTCTGTTTTAAATAAAAACTAAGTTTTTTAAAAAAATCTTAAAAACAGGGTAGTATCTAAAATGATCCTTCAAATTATGTGGCATTTTATTTGTATAAAAAATGAATGATTTTTTTTCTTCTTCAAAGTAAGTGTTGTTTTATATTTTATATACATTTTGGTTTGCGTATATTGTAATTATTCAATTTAAATAGGGAAACGAATCTGAAAAAGGAATGAAATCTTCTATCTATTAATTCTGAAGACAAACAAGAGAAGAGAAATGTTGACCCAAAAAAAAAAAAAAAACTATATTTATAAATAAAGATTATTATTTATCATGACTTTCATTTCATAGGACCTAAAAGAAAGAGAGCCTCAAATTCTTTCTCTCCACAATTTGTTTTGCATTCGCAGCATCTTCTTTATTGCATTCCATTGCAACAATAAACCTCGTAAAATCAAATCTCTCCAGTCAGCTTAGCTAAGTCTATGAAACACAGCACAGCCAGGGAAGCTATAACTCATACTCCCTGCAATACTCATTCATTGTTAATATAACCTATCAGTTCCTAATCTTAATCCGTCACTCTAAAAAATCAGTGTAAGCAAAAACTCTACTTAGTGCTTACCAGTTCAGAGACAAGAACTGTGAACAACGCAATCATCCTTCATCACATGAATAAATCCAATAGGCCTTAAGAGTCTGGAGTTAGAGGATATCACTCTTCCGTGTTCAATATAAATGATTTGGTAGTACATTACGCCTCACAATGTATATTATATCAGTAGCTTGTAACAGACTTTCAAGATGCACAACTAGAAAGAATAATATTATCATTATTATTTCTTTTTAAATCACAGTTCCCATAGTTTAACTCCCCTATAAAATCAGATGAAATATAAAAACATGAGACAAGTAAGTTTTTTTTTTTGGGTACTGTTTGTGTGTAAAGAGTGGAAATGGGGAAAATATAGGAATAAGGAGAGCACTAATCAGAATGAAAGCTCAAGATGAGAAGGGTTGGATTCATGGTCAAGCCCTTTCCTTGATTTTTGCCAGAGCTGTGACTCTATGTTCAGCTTCCTCAGCTCCATTAGCCCTCTTTCAACTGCATCCGTTAAATTAACCAAATTCATATTCTATGTATGTTTTTATTTGCATACATCTCATTGTCAATGAGAGTGAGTAAGAATACTGTACCATCAACAGCATCTTGTGACGTGGCAGATCGAGTCCCTTGGTTTATCCAATACTGGAGACGCTCATCCGCTAGATCAGATTCAATATCATGGTTTTTAGCTCTTCTCCAGAAATATGAAAGCCAGGCCTGTATCCAAGGCCACAATGAGATGGTCACACTATACAGCTAACGTTACCTGATAATTGTGATGTGCTTTTCTTTACCTGTTTAAAACTCACATCTTCAACTTCTTCGTCGCTTAACTCTGATTGGGACAACCAAAATGCATAAAGAACGTTTGAGGTAAAAGATTCAGGGTTTTATCATATAATGACATGACCTTGCTTAGGGTCTGATCACAATAGTGCTTCGTGTGATAATGATCAATAACAAAAACATATCATGTTGTAGATATTATTGACTTACCAAAGGCTTCAAATTGTCCATCCATTGGCAGTTTCACTTCGTCTATGAATATTGGAATATGAAATATGGATTAGGAAAAGGTAAATAGTATTTGTTCAAGGAAAACATCAAGTTAAGTATCGTTTCAAGGTAGATCTTTGGTCATCACCTGAAACAAAAAACTTTGATGATGAGCTCCGTCTATTTTGAGCCATGACAAACGCAACTGCTTCCTGAACCTTTTAAGACAGAGCAACGGATAATACTTAAAACCCTCTTGAACAACCATCTAACTACAGACCTTTGCTTCTAAAAAATGGATAGAGGCGACAAGAAAAGTTCTCATGTTATGTTAAGTTTTTTCACCTTTAGTGCAGCCAGCTCCCGCAAACCTTTCTCGACCCATATCATGCTTTCGACATTTCCTTCCCCAGAAGTTTCTTGCAGATTTTCCAATGATTTTTCTCTTTCGCCTTTAGTGTTGTTAGCTGCTTGGTGGGGAAATCAGAGTGTAAAAACGAGCGAGGTCAGACTAACGACTATACATCTACCGTACCGTTAAATTTCTGCACCAAGATGAAAACATTACATTGTGAAATTCCATCCTTTGCTCTTTGTCCTGCAGACAGAACAATCTCGAAAGGAAGAGGTGCAAATGATGACCAGTATTCATGCTTTGCTCCTGCAATATCCGATTGAATGCCTGCCAACAACATTTCGCCCAACTTTAGCCCATTATGTACAATCTTACAATAAAATCAGTGTAAAGATCTGTTTTATAGATTATAATATGTGTAAGAAGTCAAGGTAGTACCATGTCTAACGCATAAGCCCCAATAACGTGAAAGCCAACACCTCTTCAGAACAACCTCTTCCTAAGATAAAGAGCTATAGATGACAAGATATCGACATAAAAAAACACTAAATGGAAACAAAATGTATAAACCTTAAACAGTAGCGTACCATTTCCTCCTGAGTCAATATCAATCTCTTGGTCACGGTCTTAAGAGAATTAAGCTCTGATACAACTTCATGAAGCTGCTCTAAAGAAGATGCTGCCTCATCCCTAGCGATCTAAATCCAATCCAAGATCTAAAACGTTAGTACAGATGCCAGTAAGAACAACAAAATACATGAACTTGAAGTACCTCAGCTTCTGTGTGAAGAGCCGAAACATCTTCCCTCCTTCCTCCATGATTTTGTGATGCCACTCTCAAAGCAGCCTGAAAAGAAATGGTTTTATGGATTATGCTACGTTTGATTGTCAAGATCTATGCTAAGATCACAACGCATAATGAGTCAGCTGTCAAAACCATCTACACTGAAAAAATTCCTTTGCATATAAAAGAATGGAGAAATAAGTTACTGAATCCACGTTTGGACACTTCATTAGCTGATAATGAAACGTATGATGGTTGGCAGACATAATTATTAAAACTTTATAATCCAAAAATAATGAATGAGATCATGTAGAAACTTGATCGGACACTGACCTCTCTCTGTTGTAGAGCTGCCTCCTTTCTGGAGTAAGAAACACATTCACAGAATTAGAAAATGTTCATATCTCAACTAAACGTTGCACAGAAACTGAAGCTTGCCTGCTTAAAAGACGTGCGTCCATAGTAACACCTTCTCCAAGGATTTCAACCTAATAAAAAGCAGCTATGAGTTTACAGATGTAGTTAAAGTTCCAGAAAAGAAACACAGACTAATGAAACAACAATATAAACAGTACGTAAGAAGAGACTTCTATGCTATTCTGAGGCATGAACCATCTGCTTACTTGTTTCTCAAGTTGCTTAGCTCTTGCATCTGCTTCTTCACACTTATCTTCTGCAAGTCGAAGCTGGGGATGCATAAATTAGGATGGGATGCAAACTATATAGTAAAATGTACAGGTATTATCTAACTTCACAAATAATCTGCTAGACTGATATACATAAGATATGGTTTTTCCCTGAGATTAGCAACATCCGCGACAAAATTTAGATAGAGAATTTCTCAAATTCGCCAATGTAATGTCAGGAGAGATGCCATCAAACGAAGTAACTAATGCCTACTGACACAAACTGTGAAAATTTACTGCCATCACCTTTTCTAACAAACTTTCATTTTCTTCTTGTAGCATATCAACCTGAAATGAAAACGAAAAATCTTGAAATCAAAATGCGTGAAGTGTTAGGAAAGCTCTACCAAAAAAATCTACAAAAGGAGAAGGCATGAGCTAGAGACAAAATAACCAGGAACTCAGAAATCGCCGGATTAAAATATAGACTGAATTAGTTAATATATTTCATGAATATATATTATCAGCTCCAGAAGAAAGCAAACCTCATCTTGCAAAGCTGAAGTAGAACGTTGGCTGCCTAACTCTCTTAAGTTGCCAGAGCTTCCCAAATCCATGGAAAACCTGCTAATGGACAGAAACCACTGAACTAAGATCACACTTGAAAAACATGAGTAGGTGAATGTGAATGAAGTGGGCGGATGTGAACAATGATGACTAAATGAGCATCCTCTAACATATCCATAACTTTAGTTCGGATATGCTGTCGTTTAGTTACCTTTTATCTTTTCGAAGATTGGTTGGCGTGTCGGATTGAAACGCAGGAGTCACTGGTTTAAGTGATATAGGCACCGACGACGGCATTAAAGGAACTGTCCGTATTGGACGACCACTGAAAGATGAACGAGCAGATGGAGGTTGATCCAGAGCACTGAGAGACTGGGATGATTTGTTAGAGACTACAGAACGAGCGGATGCAGATTGCTCCACTTGGTTGGTTGTCTGAGATGGATGACTCGTCAATGTTGAAATAGCTGAAGGTTCTGTAGAATCCTCGCATGATGCGGATCGGCTACCTGAAGTTGGAAGTCCGGTCTGAGGTTGTTCCTTAGTACGAATTGACTAATGGAAAATAAACAAAGTTTCAGAAGACGTAAAAGAAACAAAATAAAACAGATGCTAACTGTAAAGAATGAGTCACAAACTTTGAGGCATGAAACATCTAATGCTGATGCAGATAGTCCAAAACAGTTAACTACACACTCTTCTTTCCTGGTTAATGCCATAATGCTTATAAACACAAATGCAATGGTGATACTATTACAATCTTCAAAAACACCAATAAACAGTGTTCTAGTGCTATCATGTCTTAAAATTATCAAACTGGTTCTTGATTGACGATTTTCTGAAAATCTAACAAATATCATCATTTTAGTGAAACATCTACTAGTTCATGATTCACTATTAAAGGGTAAATTTATCGAGACTAAATTTACCAAAGGAGTGCGAGGTCTCATTGATCGTCCACCTGCAAGTCCTATGCTTGGCATACCACTAGTATACGACTCATCAAAATCAGCATCACTGTCTCCATTGGCTGGTGACTTAGCTAATGCTTGTGAATGCCTTAATGGAGGGGTTTTTGTCTGTAGTACACAGTGATAGGTCAAGTTAAACGAGTAAAACTAGCAAGAACACACTCGAAAAATAGTATGAAAAAGCAAGAGATTTCTGAAATGACTCACAAATTCTTTAACTGACATACAACTACAAGTTTTAAATTGATAATGTTAAACAAACTAATTACCAGAGGAGAACGTGACCGTGCTCCCCTTCCACCAGCAAGTCCTACACTTGGAATGCCGCTTGTATAAACATATGGAGTCTCATCATCTTCGTTATCGTCATCTGCTGGCTGATGAACTGCCATCACCGGACGCCCTTGTGGCTGGCTTTTGTTCTGTGCTTTCCAAATTATTTAATCTAGACGTTAAAACTTATGTTGAAATTTTGAGAAACATGAACAAAACCTATAGTCAGCAAGTTTTCAAGAATCGGAACAATACCATAGAAGACTGTGCCCGCATTGCCCTCCCACTTCCAAGCCCAATACTTGGCCTACCAATTGAATAATCTACTGAAACAACATCATCATCATCGTCCTCATTCTTATTATCTTCATTAGCAGGTGGCGTCCGTCTCGGTGGTGCAATTTTAGTCTGCACGAAAAAAGGGTATTAGCATAATAAGGAAGAGGAAATCCAAAGATACATTTGGCAGACAAAAAGAACTTAAAAACAACCATGACAGGAGACTGAGGTCTCATTGCTCTTCCACCAGAAAGTCCAATACTTGGTCTGGTGCTGGATACATCCACTGAAAAGTCATCATCATCATTATCATCATCAGCTAACTGTGGAGTTGCCCTCTGAGGACGCCTTGCAATAGGGTTCCTTACCTGTCATTCAAGAAAAACAGAATCACATAACTAAAATCCCTAGAAAGAGACCAAAGTGAGAGAAATTAGCAAAGCCCCTCATACCACTGGAGAGCGAGAAGGATGAGATCTTCCAGCAGCGAGTCCAATGCTGCCTGTACCGGAGGAGGAAGCATTATAGTCAAAGGAAAGGTCGTCATCACTGTCTTCATCGTCCCCTGTTTGATTTGACATCACAGCCGCAAGTCTCTGAGCAGCTGCTTTCGTCTGAGCTTTCTTAGCACTCGAAGCATTGGATCCTGAACGTGTATGACGATGCATCAAAGGAGACGTCATCATCGGCGAAGATGGTGTTCCTGGTTCCGTACTCTTATTCCTAACGTGTACAGGTCTCGCGTTTCTCATCTTCGTCAACTACAAAAACTTAAGTAAATCAATCATCCACATTCACATTCACATGATTGAAAACTCAAAATTACACCATCGAATTAGAAAGTTACCAAATTTATCTCTCTTCCTAAGAACCCATCTCGGAATTTTGGAAATCACAGCAAAGTGAAATCCAGAAAAATCGAAAACCAACGCAAAAAAAAACTCAAACGCGTGAATCAAACGGAAATATCAAAAGAAAGTTTCAATCGAGAAATTGAAGAACAAATTCGCCATTTATGGCACCGAATTTTTCTCTCTCAAAAAAACGATCCGGTCGTTTAGCCAAAATTGGCGAGTGCCTTTCAACGGTCCGATTCCACACACAAAAAAACAAAAATAAGCTTTATTTATACTTTCCTCCCTAATATTTTAATATATTTCTCAATAGTACCTTAACTTCTTAAATTATACCTTCCACCCCCAATAGTACCCTGAAACTTTTGTGTTTGCTTCTTCAGTGTTTTGATTTGGTCGCCAGAGAGAAGAAATATAAGAAGAGATCATACGAGTCCTCATTTTTCTGGAATTAGGTCCTTTGAGGTGGCTCTACTTGGGTTTCTGATCCGTTCAATTTGAGGGAAAATGCGAGTTCTCGGCGAGATTGCGGAGTCGCCTTACCTGATTGCACGGCTAAGCCCTAATTCGACGGCTACTGGAGGATTTATCGGCGGATGGGTTGGGAAGTGTCATGGGTTTTTGCATAACACGGTTCTGGTATTAGCATCTATTCTATTCGTCGCTTACTTAGCGTATGAGGCGAAGAAGAGCTTGTCCAAGTTGTCGAATCGGAGATCGTACATTATGATCGCCTATTACGGTTGTCTTTGGCTTGTTAGCTTGCTCAATCTTGCTTGGTGTTGCCTTCAGGTTTGTTAATTTTTTTTGGGTTTTTTTTTTTTTTTTTTTTTTTTTAATTGCGTGTAAAAAGATGAGAACTTTAGATTGAAGAAGAAAAGCTTTTAGAGTGTTTTAAGGCTTAGTAAAGGTATAAACTTTGCGATCCTTTCAACATTGTTGTTCCTCTACACTGGTGATTAGAAAGCTTCTGTGTTTGTGTAAGCTGCCTAAAGGGAAATGTCTTACCTTGGTTTTAGTCTTCTTGATCATTTGCTTACTCCAGATTTCGTTTTTGGTTTCCTTTTTTCATGTGTTTAGGCATGGGAATGTACTCCTGGGAAAGAAGTGATTTGGAATCTATTAACTTTGTTCACAACATCTGGAATGTTGTTTCTTGAAGTAAGCTTGGTAGCGTTTCTCTTCCAAGGAAACTATGCAAGCGGTGCTGAAGCATTAACACGAACTTTCCTCATCTCAGGGCTTGTTATAGGTCTTGATTTGCTTCTCAAGGTACCATTGTGTTCATAACTGTTAGGTATCTACTCATATATTCTGAAAGATAGATTGAAAAAACTTCATTGAGGTATATTGTATTGATCTAGGCCTGAACTTAGCTCTGCAAAAGTTTCATACTACAGCGCAAACTTATACTGTCTGGTTACTGTATTACGCCATCAGTTTAGTCATTCAGGGTTTTCATTCGTCATTTCAGGCAATTTATCTTTTTGGATTTGGGGTACCGCTGTTTATCGACAACAATGAACATATACAAAAGCTAAAATGGGGCTTATGGGTCATCCACAAGCTCTTGCTAGCAGGCATTTATGGGATGATATTCTTCATGTACAACTCGAAGTGGAGAGAGAGACTACCCGGTAAATACATCGACCCCTCCCATCCTCCTTATGGTTGCATAAGCCACTAGTTTTTCAACGGGTTTTATTACTCATCCCATGTGTCTTTCTTTTCCGTTTTGACAGCAAGACCTGCATTCTACAAGTACATAAGTGTCATGCTCGCCTTAAATGGTCTCTCCCTATTTGCATGTGCTCTTATGGCAAACGGTGCTCATTTTGGATTATGGTAAACCCTTTAAACAAAAGCCTCACAGTCAAAAGAGTAAAATCATTTAGTCAGATTTCGCTTGTTTCTAACACTAGAAAACAAAAATTGAATGCTTGCACTTGCAGGTTGTATGGGATCACAAGTGTTTGTTACCACGCCTTCTATCTTCCTCTTTTGTATGTTACTTTTCTTGCAGACTTTTTCCAGGTAAATCCCTCATCTTAACATCTCTCTCTCTCTCTCTACATAATAACATAAATATCTATGTACCGACAAACATGCAATAAATAACCACCTTCATCACTATAGCACCAGCACCTTCTTTATCACTTTATAGAACCATCACCATCACCTTCTTTATCACTATAGCACCATCACCTTCTTTATCACTATAGCACCATCACCTTCTTTATCATTATAGCATCATCACCATCATCATAATACCATGTCCATCACTATCACCAAAACACACCCCTTAGGTAGGTGTGTTATAGCTGGATCAGGATTTGGTGCTGAATTTCAATTGGCTTTGCTGCAGGAGGAAGATCTGAATTTGGAGAATGTCTACTATTCAGAGATGAAAGATGCTGGATTCTTCGACGCCGATTGGGAATAATAAGGAGACCCCTGCCTGAGGAGGTCTTCTGAATCTGTAGATACAAGGTGAATAGGAAAACTAAAAAATCAAGCTACTGTCACTTCCTTGTAGGACCTACTCTTGACTTGTATGTTAATATACGAAGACTATGGAGACTCCCCTGTACATAGTCGTATGCATTTGCATCATGATTCGCATTGGGCATTTGGATTTTGGAAAGAGAGAAAGAAAGATTTATTGTAAATGATATTCGTTGGGATACCAAAAGTTTAAGGTGACATCAGTGGATACAGGGACTAACCCATTAGGACAAAGATAGACTCGACTGACACATTAATTAAAAATGACAGAAAGATAAAACATAATATGAAAACAAACCCAAAGCCCTTTTTTTTTGTCGTTTCCTTTTTTTTTTTTTTTTGTTATGTAGCAGCTTGTAAAAATACTAAATTACTTCTTCTCTTGCATGAGCTCTTCAATGAGTTCAGCAGCTTGCTCCACTGTTGCAATCTTCTGTGCTTTCTCTTCCGCCATTTGGATGTTAAACTCTTCCTCTAAACCCATCACTATCTCAACCTGCAAAAAAAAAAACACTCAGTTAATCAAGTATTAAGAGGTTATTACAAGCTCTGCCTGGTTTGAAATATTGGTTAGTACCGTGTCGAGAGAATCTGCTCCAAGCTCAGCAAATTTGGTAGCCGCAGTGACTTTTTGATCCGCTGCAAGTGATAGTTGCTTCTTGACAATCTCAGACACTTTGTCTATGGTCTCTTGTTTCGCCTACAAAAAACCAAACAAGTAAGTAACCAAGTCTTATTAATTTCCAACTTTGAGAGCCAATATATAAAGATTAACAAACTCGAAAATGCAATCCAACATACCGCGCAGGAAACTGAAAGGCGACGAGCAGGGCGAAGGTTGAAGGAGAGATTGGTCCTTCCATTCTTGGAAATCAAAGAAGGCTTTTGGAAACTAATCCTCGTTGTTGCCTATTGTGTTTCATCAGAGACAAAAATTACATTCATAAAATTTCATAACTCAAAAACCAAACTCTTAACTCACTGAATGTATCACTAAACAACCAAAACCAAAAAGCAGACATTCATTTCCATAATCATAATTCCAATTCACTGTAGATCTATATTACCAACCAAAATAAATAAAATCTCATCGACACCACTGATTTTTAAATTCCAAGTGGTCCAAAGATCACAAACTATTCAGAAGAAAGAAATAATCAGACAATAATAATAAAGAATCATTCTTTACTATAACCAAGATCTTCCATGCTCCACATAATTAACATGCGTCAAGAGTTTTATACGATAAAAACAACAAAACATATGAATCAGAGGCAAAAAAAAAAATGATCAAATTAAAGCGATCTCCAAGGCAAAGCATATCAAATTGTAAAATGGAGAAGAATGATTTGATTACCAGACAAGTAGTTTGCATGGAGACAGAAGCGCTGAACTGAGTCGCCATTGTTTCGTTAATCACGAGAGATCTGTCGAGAGAGAGAGAGAGAGCGATGGGGGGGGGGGAGAGAGGGCGGAGTGTACAAAGAGCATGAACTCCTCTGGTAGCTGCTTTCATTTATAAGCTTCACTTCCCAGCACGACGTCGTTCACGACAATCACATGGGCCTGCTTCCTCTTCGACTCAGCCCATTTGGCATGTCTCGTGCCAAGTTAACCGGTTTATTACTTCGGTTCTCTCTAAAGTTTGAAGACTCATTAAATCGCTCTTACATTCTAACGACACCGGTACTAACCAAAACATATCAGTCGGATTTCCAACCCATGGTAAACGTATGTTTGATTGCATTTTCGAACCAAACCGTAACAAACCATCATATACCAATCGTGAGATCAAAGCAACCTCAAGTTCGAAGTTCTGACCAACAACAACAAACCCCATGAGGCATAAGTCAAAAAACTTAACACAGAAAGTGAAGTTTTTTTCGTTAAACAAAACAAAGACTAATAGTAATGTTATACACGAGCCCCACACGTATCTCAAAATGTAAGAAGCTTCTTCATTCACGAATTATGATTAATAAATTTACATAAGAAAATATAAAGGAATTTGTAGAACCAAAAATACCTTTACATCAACCAGTACCAGGGAACATAAGGAGGAAGAAGAAAAAGTTATTGGGTTTTTCTAATACGTTTCTGTAATCTTTCCCCTCAAGGTTTGCTGAGATCATGGGTGCTTCTCTCAGTCGGAGAACCAGGGACAAAGGGAACGAAACCGCGACCACCAAACACAGGACGCATGAAGGCATCATCAAACTGTCTCCAGTAGTGATGGACAGTGCGTGTGGGACGCATGAGGAACCCGCGAAGACTGTCTGGTCGTGGCACGTCATGGTGGCTCCCAGGTAACTCAAATGAATCTTGCTGTTCGCCATCGAGGAGTGGGATTTGGATTGACTTTGGAGTGTTATCGTCGGATAACATACTGGTTGTCGCTTTTTGATGTGGCATTAGGTATCTAATCAGCGGTTTGGTCAGCATACCAAACACCTGAAACCCGTGGAAACAAATATACATGTCAGATGTCCGGTAATCGTATCAGATAAACTAAAACAGGATTTGGTGCAAATGATCCCAAATATATATAAGGGAATTGGTTTCGGTTTTCTGTATATAGAAAAGGCAAATCTTTTTTAGCCATATTAGGATTTGGTTCGGTTTTTGGACTGGTTTATCATTAGAGAAACTGCATCCAGTATTCCAAACCTGAGTGGGATATATCTTACCATGGTGCTAAAAAGACAAACGGTTATAGTACTGGTAATCATGATTGCATTCCCCCGCAGTTCCGTGTGCCCTGATCTTGTAAACTGCATTAGAGAGTACAGAGATATACATGTAACGAGGTTACGATATCTGTTAGATATTCATCAATCACCATGTGGTGTTTGCTATCCATTAAGCTTTCAGTTTACCTTATTGTAGGCAAGAGCCATAGATACAGCACCTCTCATTAGACCAGCCCACCAGATCACAACCTATAGAATAGGTGAAAGAAGATAAATAAGTATCAACAATCCTCAGAAACTTTGAATCCAATAGGCAAAGTAGATTGTTCGTACTTGCTGCTTGATGTCAATTTTCTCACTCTGATTCTTCTTGGACAAGTTTGATAAGAAGGAAAGAGGAAAAACAAAAGCTGCTCTTCCAAGCATGACCAGACCCATTAGAATTGAGCTCACTGCAACTGATGTCCCCGGGCTGTCCAAAACCAAACAAGTAAACATTTGGTGATTATGCAAATATTCAATGAACAAAAAGAGAATTTATGTTTCTACTGCGTGTCCATACCTATCACTCACGAATCTCCATTTCTCTATGTCCAATGCATCCATTCCAACGTAAAGGAAAATAAAAGTCTCAGCAAGAAACGACAAAGTAGCAAAGGCATGCCTGTATCATCGTATATGCATAGAAGGTCAGTAAGTATTGAAGATGGAAAATGTTTGAAACCCTGTTTGTTTTCAAGCAAAAGATGGAGAAAATGTAGATTATATTACTTGGTCGTTATTCTTGAGCTCTCGGTTACATTGTGCCAGGTGTAATGGGACATCACAATCCCACAGAAAAATACAGTGAGAATACCACTCAAGGTGAATAGCTGCAACCCAAACAAAATAACATCAATAACGTGTTCTCAAGATAAAACTGAATGTCTCTATGCCTAAATTATGGAAGTGATATAAGGATTCCAGGAATCTAACCTCAGCAAGCATGTATGAAAGATATGCCATAAGCATCATGAGGGCAACTTCTCGATCAGTCGAGTGCCTAAGAAATATATCCATTTTAGACCACATCACAGAACAGGCTTATGCACATATGAAGCTAAAGCGAATTATCTACCTTCCAAAATATAGCTTCTTGATGACATAAGCACTTATCAGACCAGTCTGCACGATGAACAACAAAGAATTTGTAGTTGTAGATGGTGTTAAGTAGTAGCCAGGAGAAAGAGCAGTAGAGAGAAGTAAATGGACTTACTGCAACACCAAGGAACGTGCTCAAGATAAACAGATAGAAGAAGTTCCCAAGAAATTTAAAAGCCGCTTCATGGTTAAGGTGGGTGAGGTCAAAGCTCTGAATTGCATTGAAGAGCACAACAGATGTGGCATCGTTCACAACGCCCTCTCCAAATACAAGACTGTAAAGCAGAGGTGTCTCATCTTGATTGAGAACCTGAATCACAAATGAACATGTTAAATACACTTTGATTCTGGGCCTGTAGGTACTTCTGAAATTTGGCTAATCACATTACCTGCAGTGTGCATACAGAGTCGGTTGCAGCAAATATGGCACCGATTGCTGATCAATAAACACAAAATAAATCGAGTTTTCAGGAACAGATATCAATAAAGTATATCAATAAAATAAAAGGAAAACTCGTTAACGCATTACCGAGAAAATCACCCAAGTCGAAGGTCCCAATGTCTAACTTCTTAAAGAACTGAATTGCACCTGTTTCAAACACCACAAGAGTATTTAAGTATCCACAATTACTAATCCGAGATAAGCTTTTAACAGGGCCAATTAGAGGGAGTGGGGAGTAAGATACCTAGAGATATTATGGTGCAGGAAACTACAGTCCCAATGGCGCCAAAAGCCATAATAGTTACAAAATTTCGGAAAAATTGCTTCTTTTTTACTTGAAAGCTATATACAACGACAAAGAAATAACTGTGGATCAGAGAAAGATCTGAAAACATAGTGTGAAAGAAAAAATCTCAACCATGTCTGCATTTACGACAAAGACATAGCAGGGCCCCCTCTATTAACAGGTAGATAAAATCAAACTAAAAATTGATGATATACATTATAGCCACGTCTTATTCTGCAGTCACAATCACAAATACATCCAAAGCAGGTGTATGAAAGCATATTCATAGAATCAGCAATAATGCATATCTAAAAGAGAATGATTTAATGTAACGTTTCTCAGCAAGATTTCTGAAAATAAACGGATATTTCTTTGTTTCTACTCTATTGTACAAAATACCCAACCAAAACTATTAGTACCACAAAAGATCTATCAAATGGAGAACTAAGACGAAAACTATGAACCTATAATCAAAAGCAAGAAGCAAAAGATCAGTCTGGATGTAGAAAGAAACTTACCCAGCATTGAATATAATGGGTGGCAAAAGATATATAAAGAAAAGATCTTCACTGAAAACCAACAAATGTGAGTTTTTCCCTCTACTAATCAACAAAATGACGACACCAGTACAAAGCCCCTGCAACCCAAATTGTTTGAAAAGTCATTAAAGATGAGACATTGATATGACAATATCCGAAATGTAAGAATTTATAATCAAAAACATTCTACCGCTGCTAAAGGATGATGGGACGGATAAAGTGAACTTACAATCAATAAAGCAGTAATGGATTCGTTCATCCATCGATTCTCCTCCAAAAGATGCCCAATCACGATACAGGCACATAGAAGAGCGACAAAGAGATTAAGTGAAACAACGGAGGCGTGATCAGAGGTTGACACTGATAACAGTTTAGATGTAACAGAGGCGAAAAGAGTCATCTTCCTGAACCACTTTCTTTTTTTTTACCCTTTCAAATTTATATCTTCACAAAGCAAATTATTGAGACCTCAACTCAAATATCTGACTGGGGTATTATTAATAATCTCTCATCTTTCAGGACCCTCCATTCCAACAATTCCCTGTATTACTATTATTAAACACCAAACAAAATCTCAGAATCAGGAACCGCACAAGGATCTAACAATGAAAGCAAAATCTGAAACTGTTAAGTAGAAGAAAAGCAAGGAATCTAGAATCGCCAAAATTTATGAATAAACCTAATTATCTTACTTGTGAGAGCCATGCGAATTCAAAAAACAAAAAAAAAAAAAGGTCTAATAACTTAATCACCACTATTGGTTTCCCAAGCAATCAAAAACACAACCTTAACCCAAAAAAAAAAAGTATATATATATACAAAGAGGGTGAAAGAAATCCCAATGGCAAACCTGAAGCGCTTCCAAGGAATTAATTAGGATATCTGTGATTTGCAGCAGCGAAAGACGCAAACAATACGAGAGAAGGACGATAGATACAGATGAAGATCAAAAAAAATATATATATTCAAAGCTCCGAAGCTAAACCCGAGATTCCGCTAAACGTTCGTTCATGCAAAAAAAAAAAAAAACACAAACGGAGACGCGATTGGACAAGAAACGAAAGAGAAAGCTAAAAGGATTTTTGATTTCGCCCGGAGAAAAAACAATTTCACAGCGAGACTGAGGGAAGGAAGAAGAAGAAGAAGAGACACGTGTAGGGTGGGTGATTGCGTTGAGAGAGAGAGAGAGAGGTGAAAAGAGGATTCGTAACGCAAACGTAAAAAATAAAAATAAAAATAAAGAAGGAAATAAGATTAAACGATTTGGCGGCTTTATAGCCGTTATTTTGATTCGCTAGATCATTCTGGACTCTAGATTTGTATCCGAGTTACTGTGGACCTTGTCGTACATAAGTAAATCTCCTGAATAACAATTTACAATAGATGACATTTTTGTTTTTTTTCTCTCTCATATATTTTATCAGACAGAGATGATGATAAGTAAGTGATAACAATTATCTCTGCTGGGACAAAATAAGAAACTTATTTTTTAATAGAAACAAACACTTTTACTCTTTTTCTTGTGTGTTTTTAGTGTGTAAACATGTGTATTGTTTACATCTATTAAAATTGGAAAACAATATTTTTTTGGATCCCATAGGAAGAAGAAGCTGCTATTTTAGCCTAAGCAGAACGTAGATGATATGATAATCATTTACTTATTGTAGTTATCAAAAAAAAAAAAAAATTATAGAAGAAAAAAGATCAATAATTTAGCCTTTGTTTGTGGGGGTCTGAACCTAGAAGGTGACAAAAGTTCATGGATCTTGTGTTCAACGGAGATCTCATGAATTTTATTATGATTACCAATGCGCTGTCCTGTCACCATTCCTGTGATTGGTTTCCTTCTTTTGTTTCGTATTTACCGGTATCCATTGTTTCTCTAGATTTCTTTAATTTCGTCATTTTCAAATACACAGTTTGATTTCCGATCTTGGTCCACGATCGAAGAGGAAGACGTACGTCTACACAACATTCCTAAGAACCATACTCTGGCAATATGAAACTTGGCATTTTTATTTACTATACGTGTAGTTTGTTAATACGTACTAAAAGTCTATCTATATTATTATTTCTGCCGACAACAGTTTAAACAAAATTAAACATTTATTTCATTTTCAAAGCTATAAACATTAACCATGATTTGATGATCCGATCTCGTGAGACCAATATACAAATACAACGGTCTTACTTAGATAGTACCATAATCGGCATATAAGATCTAATTAAGGCGCTCCACGTTAAGTACTAGTTAATTATATTAATTGTAGAGAAAGCAAACAAAAGTACAAAAATAGTCTGTGAGGCTACTATTTTATTTGACAATATATATAAAATCCTATACTCATATATGACGTATGGAAGCTTTTTTTGGAAGAGTAGATTGTCCTCGTCCGTGTGTGTACGTATTGTGTTATCTCTTGTTACATTTAATGAATCTAACAAGTAAATGTAATGACTTAAGAACATAAAACAAAGGTACCTAACGTAACGTTAGAGGGGTGGCAACATCCACAACATTCATGAAGCTGCTATGATGGGTGTGTTAGTGTCTAATAATTTAAAGACTGTATGTCGTCTATCCGTTGTTTGTTGATAGACCCAACAAGTTGTATCAAGCAAACCGTGATGAATTGAGCAAAGAAAAAAAAAAAAAATCAAAATTCTCTATTCAAGCAAGAACCATATGCATAAAAAACTGGGCAAATAAAGCTATCTCAAATAAGAGTTTAGAGAGTCATCAAACATGAGATTGTCCCTGCTGTTTCGTTTTCATCACAGTAACTTGTTCACGCCTCGGATTTTATCAGGCCGGTTTCTTTCATTTTCTCTTTACTTCCACCAAACCGAACCGGACTTTAATTAAATTCTCCGGTTCGATTGAATTGAGTAAGCCGACACGCTTTGTTCAGCTCTATAACTTTGGATTCGGCACGCAGTCCAACTTAGAGATATAAATACTCCGTGTCTGGCCCACACAGAGGAAACAGCGAATTGAAAAAATGTCAGGTATGGTCGCGACGTTGCCGTTGCCGTCGCCGTCGTCAGCGCCGAGATCCGCCTCTGAATTCTTCTCGGATCCTTACGATCCCCATCCTCTATGGTTCAAACCTTCCCTCTTCCTTTCCCCTGGCTTCGACTCCGAGTCCTACATCTCAGAGCTCCGCACATTCGTTCCCTTTGACACTCTCCGATCCCAGCTCCAGTCACACCTAGCATCCCTGAACCGCGAACTTGTTGACCTAATCAATCGAGACTATGCCGATTTCGTTAATTTGAGCACTAAGCTCGTGGATATCGATGCCGCTGTTATCCGCATGCGCGCTCCTCTCCTTGAGCTCCGTGAGAAGATCACTAGGTTTCGTGGATCTGTGGAGGCCGCGCTTTTCGCTCTTAGGAATGCATTGCATCAACGTTCCGATGCTGCTGCTTCCAGGGAGGTTCTGGAATTGTTGCTCAATACTTTTCATGTGGTCTCCAAGGTACCTCATGATTTTTTTAGTCTCTGACTCTTCCAAAGATGTTTCTCCGTTGCTTTATTGATTTGTTGGTTTGAGATAATCTGAATGATTCACGTTAATTAATTGTAAATTTAGGTTGAAAAGCTTATTAAAGTTCTACCAAATACTCCTTGTGATTGGCAAAACGAGGATGCTAATTCCTTGGTAAGGGGTTCTATGAGTGATGAAATTCCCACGCAGCAAGATGGAACAACCATGAGAGAAACCCAGAGCATGCTTTTGGAAAGAATCGCTAGTGAGATGAATCGCCTCAAGTTCTATATGGCTCATGCACAGGTCTTCATCATGCTTTTTCTCTTTAATCGTTAGTGTAGTTGTTAGCCTTCAGAAGACAGTAGAAAGTTTTACAACTGATGCTTACTATCTTGTTCTGTTATGTCAGTACAGAACTTGCCTTTCGTTGAGAACATGGAGAAGAGTATTCAGAGCGCTAGTGTGTTATTGGATGCTAGCCTGGGTCATTGTTTCATTGATGGGCTAAACAAGAGCGACACAAGCGTCCTTTACAACTGTCTACGTGCATATGCTGCCATTGATAACACCAATAATGCAGAAGAAATTTTTCGTACAACGATTGTGGCTCCATTTATACATAAAATTATTTCACTTGAGACATCAGCGGATGCTACTGGAATATCTGGAGATGAACTTGAAAACGATTACAAACAGATCAAACAGTTTATTGCAAAGGAATGTAAAATGCTGCTAGAAATATCTTCAACGGGTAATACACACAAAGCTCTGTGTGATTATATTTTTTGTAGATCTCCAATCACCTTTTCAAGTTCCATTTTTCTCTGGCAAAGAAGTTTTCCTGTTTATATTCTAAGAAGTATTTTACGCAATTACACAGTAACCTAAATTTCATGGCTTATTATCTACATATTTTAATGTAAATCTAATCTTTTCGTAAATCGTAATTGGACATTGTTTCCTTCTGATTCTTTTCATGTTCTATTTCACTCATTGTACTCTTTTCTTGGTATCTTGCTGTTAAAACAGACAAATCGGGTTTGCATGTCTTTAACTTCTTGGCAAATTCAATCCTGAAAGAAGTTCTTTTGGCAATCCAGAAAGTCAAACCAGGAGCATTTTCTCCTGGAAGGCCTACCGAGTTCTTGAAGAATTACAAGGCAAGCTTGGATTTCTTGGCATATCTTGAAGGTGTAGTAACTGATCTACACTATTCTCTGAGCTTGGTGGTGAAATTTTTTTTAAGTTAATTTTCAGAGTAGTCATACCATATACTTTTTGTGAAGGTTATTGTCCGTCAAGGTCTGCTGTAACCAAGTTTCGAGCTGAAGCTATATGTATTGAATTCATGAAGCAATGGAATGTGGGAGTGTACTTTTTACTGAGGTACTTGAGAATTATAATAAATGGCTGTTGGCTTACCATTATATTACGGGCTTCTCAGATCTCTAACTCGAAAATACATAATTTCAGGTTTCAGGAGATAGCTGGAGGCTTGGATTCTGCTCTTACTTCTTCTTCTCTTGTTTTCATTCAGGATTCTGACTCAGATAAACCGAGTTCGCCCAACTTAATGCTCAGACAGAGCGTTACTCTTTTGGAGAGCTTGCGATCATGCTGGAAAGAAGATGTTCTCGTTTTCTCTGCTGCTGATAAATTTCTTCGCTTGACCTTACAGCTTCTCTCGAGGTTTGTGAAATTTGGCTTTAATATTATCACCTCTGAATAGTTTTTGTTTCAGTTCTTATTTTGATAATGTGTTAATAACATGTAGATATTGTAATTGGGTGTCATCTGTGGTGAATACTAGAAAGAGTAATGCCAGCCCGAGTCCTGGATGTGAATGGGCATTTTCAGCCACTGCAGAAGACTTTATATATGTAAGTCACTTTTTATGTGGATTGTTTCTCAGTTCCACTTACTTTGGAGTTCTTTGAGATTCTGCAACTATGTTCTGTAGGATAGCTTAATAACTGTTTTCAATTTTATTTTGTTGTGAAATTTTTATTTTAATAGAGTGAAAAAATTGCTATGGTAACCAAGTAAACTCGAACTATCTGATTTTCACACACATACATGAATGCTGGTTACATAGATCATATGGTTGATCGTTTGATTTTATATTTACATGTTACCTCCCTTGTAGGTTATACATGATGTACATTGTCTAGTCTCAGAAGTTCGTGGCGATTATGCTGGACATATATCACACCATTTATCCTCATGCTCCTCTGGAGTTCTGGATGTGGTGAGGAAGAGCATGTTACAGGGTGGAGAATCATTAGAGAACGTCATACCTTTAGTTACGAAGACAATAATTGAAGTCATTGTTGATAATTCTGTTGAGGTAAGGCCATGGAGAAAAGAAAAACCCCTTGTTTAATTTATGCACTTCAAGATTTGTTTTGACTGCCTTAAGGAGCATCCGCTAGAACAGTGTTGAGTACAGTTTCCTTTATAGTTGAATAGGTTACAGTTATTATCCTACTATCTGTACATATTCAAGTATTAGTGGTAAATGGTTTCTTCTTTCCTATAGGGCCTAAGGCAGCTGCGGGGGATAACCGCAACATTTATGATGCCTAATAAACCACTGCCTGTCAGGCACTCACCGTATGTCATTGGACTACTGCGTCCACTGAAGGTATTAGCTTTGGAGTTGTAGTTTTAAGTTCAAAATTACTTGACTGATGAGTTCTGAAGTGTGAATTATTGCACCTTTTGTATTAATAGGCCTTTTTGGAGGGCGATAAGGCTAAACATTACTTGACCCACGAAACAAGGGAGGAGTTATTGCTTGGCACTGTCACTGAAATATCCAGGCGTTATTATGAATTAGCTGCTGAACTTGTTAGCGAGGTAAGTATTTTTGTTATAAACACTTTGTAAGTATAATAATAAGCAAGTGAGTGAGACCCTAGCTTTTATAACTGAGATTTATCTCAATTTATAAATCAAGATAGAAAACACATATAATGTTCTCATCATTTTTCAATATGTAAGAAAAAGAAGATTTGTTGATGAAAAAGTAAACAAATCTTATAGATTTTAACAACAGGAGTTGAATAGACAAATAACCCTAGTAGCTATAACCAAAACCAGAATCTTTTTTCCTGAAAATCGTATTCAAATTCTTATTATTACTATAAAGATCTATATATGGTTGGATTATGTGTAGTAAAAGGTGGTAAATATGTTGCAGGCGAGAAAAAGAGAGACAGTGCTACAGAAACACAGACAAAATGCACAGAAACGAGCAGGTGCAGCATCAGGTGTACCTGACCAGAATGTATCTGAAACAGACAAGATGTGTATGCAATTGTTCCTTGATCTTCAGGTAACCCTCCTCATGATGTTTCATTGCGTTCTCTGGAAATAGTAGTTTTAGAAAGAAGTACAATCATTAGTTGAAATATCTTACCAGGAGTATGGCCGAAACATTTCTGCACTGGGGTTAAATCCAGCGGATATCCCGCCTTATTGTTCCCTCTGGCAATGCGTCGCACCTGCGGATAGGCAAAACACAATTAGTGTTTGAGGACGCGCACTGCATTTTCATACAACATGGGCGGTATCATAAGATTCATAACTTATAATAAAAACGAGCTTATTTTCTTTTGCAATGCATAATTGCTGGCTAAAATTAGAGCAGTGATATATTACTATAAATGTCATTGCACATGTAAATTGTCGGCATGTACCCCATGAGATCCTCTGATTTTAGAATCTGATTTCCTTTTATGACAAAGACCTTGTTAAGATGGTTATAGTAGAGAGCTGGCAAAAGTACCAAAGATGTTTCGATGTTCTTTCAATTACTTTAGTTGACAATAAATTCTACTTTTCTTTTTTGAAATCACGAATCCACCCGTTGTAAAAATCGATATCACAAAACCAATCGTATTATATTCTCTCTTCCGTGTTGTATCGTATTATCTCTTTTTTACCTACGAATTTTATCAAGTAAAGGTAAATAACCTAAGGACATAATAAACCTGCTTCTCTAATCTCTATTGTTGTTACATCTCAAATAAACTCTATTTATATTCTCTACAACTCCTATGGCTTCATCTCACAAAACACTCGCTCCTATTGTTTCTGGAGCGCTTGCGGGTAGGCGCGATCTTGCTGATTGCAAAAAAACACGAGGAAGAAAAGCAAAGTTTTAAACTCTGTTGAAAAAGAGAGATCATAAATGTGAAGCGAACCTGGCTTACCCGTGACATTTGTTATAGGATTTAGATTCTTTTGAGCAGCAAGTGCTTTTAAGTTATTCCCAGTACCTAACAACAACAAGCTCCTCATAAGCTGCTTTTGTTCTTTGGGACTGGAAGTTTTGGCTGCAGCTTCTTCAAAAGCATGCAAGTCGTTTGGAGAGAGACAAGGGAGCGAAAGCAAAACCTGTTAATATCAGCATAAACATGATTCAAAACTCAAAACGCCAAGGTTAATGAAGTATCATACAGAAGGCAAAAGGACTCAACCATGAATGCTTCTGGTTTAAACTTACCTGGCGAGGAGCTGGATCTCTGTCAGAGAGATATATAAATATTTCACGGCATATATTAACTAAGTCAGGGCTGTTGATGGCATTGGACTCCATGCCTAAGCCGCGGATGACTGCTGTGAACAAATCTTTTGAAACAAATTCTCGTAGCTCCACGTTATTTGTTAGTATAGCTAGAAGAACAACAACATCACAAAAACAACAGACTTTGGTGGTCGTTTCTCCATCTGTCCAGGTAAAGGCTTCTAAACAGATCTGCAGTGCTGGTAGAGCTACACTTTTGTGATTCAGGAGGAACCTACAATCCAATTCATTTTTTCCCATTATTTTGTATTTTACCAAACAACTTTTAATCTGAAGTATTTAGAGGGTAGTATATACTTACCCCACCATAGAGTTGGATCTGAACGCAAGCAAATCTGTGAGAGTAGACTTATCCACACGACCAACACGGCCTGAATTTTCCAAAACCGGAACACTTTGGTTTAGTCTATGAGAAGCCATTGTTGAAAAGAGAGTCGCAATTTCCCGAGTTAAATCTCTTAACAGTTTTTCTTCCATCACTTCAAGTTTCATGTCTGATCCACTATGTACGCCAAACAAGTCTGGAACCTTTGCTCTGCCCTCATGCAGAAGACCGGCCCAAGATGAGCTGAGAGCTTGCTGACAGTGGATAAACAATGGGTGCAGAAGCATCCCTAGCCATGAATCCCACATATCCACGGGACAAGATTTAACTATATAGATTATAAAGGTATGAATAAACAGCCGAATGTGCCTGAATTCCATAGACTGCAAATTTTCCATGAGTGCCATCGCAACATAGTTAGCATCTAAGCATTTAAAGAATGTCTCTCCAATGGTTGTTGATAGGCCCAACACGTTGTATCTAAATGTGTAAACAAATGAGTTATAAATGAGAGATTTATCAAATACTCTATGTAAGGCTTGCTTAAAGGAGGATACTACAAACTCACCCACTCTCTCGGATACCTTTCAACCAGTTTCGTATATCGGATTCACTTGCCTCGGCTTTTCCTTCTTTAGTTCCATCGAACGACCCATCGGCATAAACCGATACGCCTTTTGACAATTTAGGAATTGCTTCACCAGGGAGACTGCATCGCTCAGCATCAGTCATTGTAATTGCTGCCCTAAGTTCTGGGGGTAATGTTTGAATTACAGAGGGTGACCAAAGGGAATGAAGAGCACGGAGTAGCTGTAGATATATAAAAAAGGAATGTTGTCATGTTATTCTTGCAAAAACAAAAACAAAAATCATATCAATATTAGGACTAAGGAACTTCATTACGAATTAAACTAAGCAAGTCGGGCATACTTTTAAGAGGGGTGGCAACATCCAAGAAAGATGAGGAGCCATAGGATGTGAAGCTGGAGTAGTCACAGAGGTCTTGTTCAAATTGCTTTTCCTGTATCCACTTCTCTTGAGTGCTTTCTCAAAGAATGTAACAGTGTGGAATATAGACCACATGAATGATGTGTTGGAGCATAAGCGAACAAGACCCACTGGGTCTGATAGATAATTGTTCTGCCACTCCGGTTGGATCCACTGTTGACTCAAGGGTTCCAATAACCAAGCAAGAACTTCTTGCTGTTGTTGAGCTCTGCGCCAGGTTTAGATTATATCTAAGAACATGACTAATATATGCAATCAATTATACTTCATTTTGAATCAAATATTACCCTGCTGAGGAAGCCATAATAAGAAATGCTTCACCCAGAATGTTATGCTCCCCACGGAGTAAAGTTCCTTCTTTTTCCAAATACCCCATTGTATCAGCAATACCCTGCGCAAAATTATGTCTGTAAAGATGACGACTTTTTTTGTGCTATAGTAGAGGCAACCAAGAAAATGCAAAAGAAGAATTCTGCCACAAAAATGATACCCAAGGTTCACAAGAAAATGTTAATAAGTTTCTAGTTAACCAAAGATGTTCCAACCAGAAGGAAAATAAACCAATGAAATAATGATGCAGACCAACCACTAGCTGGTTCCCTGTTGCTCTAGTTTTAACAAGATAAAGTAACCAGACATCAGCTTAACAAATCATAGAGTTATGCAAACAATTTTCCAGCGTTTACTTATCTGAGTTCCTAACTGTAATTAGTGACAGATCAAAGCTACCTTCATGTGAGGCAGAACACTTTTTTCTGCAGCTTTGGCTATTCTAATGAAAGATGTACAAATCTGCAATCTTGCAGCTCGAGATATGCTAGTAGCTGGATCCTGCCAAAGAAACAGGCGTCAGATAACTCATCTACACCTTGACTTCTGCACTGTCAAAATTTTGAAAAGGTTATTTATATGTATGTATAAGCGCATGTATACACAGCAACAATAACAATAAACCTTCACAACGTGTGGAAGAGAGGTGAGAAGCTCAAATAATTTATTGATGACACTTCCAACTGCATCTGGAAAATACTTGAGAAAAGGACCCATTGCATCCAGATAGTGCACGTGCACTATCATAAGCTCTGGTTCATTCCATTTTAAAGAGAGAAGCTGCTGAAGCAATCCTGGCCCATCAAACAGCACAATACCGAGTATTAAAAAAGCCCAGACATAGTAAACAAAACCTTGGGAATTTGAATATGCTGCAGTATACCCTCATATATTCCACGTAATGCATAATGAACTACAGAACTTCCCCCAGCAAACTCATTTGATCCATCAAAAATCGTTGCCACAATACAATCAAGTGCTAAGTCCTGGGTGTCCATCACTGCTACATCCTGGGAATGTTTGTATCATGAGCTTAAATATGAACAAGATCATCAAAGAGCCTCCATACAGTAGATATCTAATGGTGCATGTTTGTCAAGGGAAGTCAACAGCTTAAAGTATTCGAGAGTCGAGAGAAAACCTGAAGGGGTGCTGGAGAAGCCAATAGGTGCGTAATGAGTGTAATCACCCTTTCGGATATTTTGGTACTGGCGACGAGAGGCTTGTGAGAAGCAGTATGCTTGATCAATTCTAGCTGCACGAAAGAAAGAAGTTTCTAGGTAAGTGTTTGTCTGGAAAGTAAGACCCAATGCATTTGGTTCAGGAATATACCAGCTTTGATCGGTACGGGCCAAATTCTCCCTTCCCTTCAAATTCATCACTCCAGAGTTCCAGGGGCCCAATCGAAACAGTAACACCAGGAGGAACATTTTCTTTCTTGGACATCCGCTGGAAAGATACATCCAGTAGACTGCTAGAGATATCATCATTAATAAGACTTAAAGTCTTTTTCTTTTCACTATCAACCTGGCTTGAACTAACCACACCGCCAGTTGATGATCCCTCACCACTTGGATAAGTCGCAGCCTTGGGCTTTGGAAGTAAATCCCGCATCAATGACTAATCAAAAGGAAAAGATGCTGAAGTTAGCAACAAATATGTTTGTCCTTGAAATTTCCCAAAGAAGAAGGTTGGATTTACGACATACCAGCCAAAAGAGAAGTGCCTCGAAGTGAAGGTCTAACTTGAAGTGTTGGAAGAAGCCAAGCATCTATACAAATAAAAACGATTAAGGCAACATATTCACATGATTATTTGTGAAAAATAAAATCTAATAATGCTAAATATTATTGCTGCTAACATAGGTAGAAGGATTTTTAAGTTATAAATGGCCGAGACAATCAAACTATTAAGCAAGGATACTACATTTAGTAAAAAATTGGACTCGGCTCACTCAAGAACGAGAATCTAATCTCAAATTCTCAAAATGACCAGCTGAAAACAATATAAATTTGACTGTTCAAAATCAAACTTATCCTGTTTCAGTTTGCCATTGCAGCAATTACTAACTTCAGCCTCTTCACTGAAAACATCCAGTTAAGTAACAAAAATAAGACATTAACATTACCTGCTGAAGGTAAACAGCCATAACACCACCATCAGAAGAGATGCATTGCAAGTTAGTTGAGCCTAAAGAGGCCATACTTTCACACATGCATTTTGCAAAATCATAATCATTTTCATCTAATTCGCTAGAACTTGAAGAGGATCTGAATAAGAATTCTCTGGAGACGTTCGTCAGGATCTGAAACAAATTGCTAATTGCAGAATCGAACTCTGCGGTAGAAGCATCACTGGGTCTTTTTCTACAGATAACAAAAGCTAGAAAAATTCAAAGATGTCTATGTGTGCTCACGTAAGTACATCAGATCAAACAGCCCAGTTGCATACCTAGAGCAGACTAGTTTGAAAACCTCACAAGCATGAAGACGGAAGTCAGGAGAAGAAAGTAAGAAGCTGCACCTATTATGAGTTTGCGAGCACTTCATCAGTAAAGAAAAATGCATGGCTGATATCAATATAACAATCTCCGCAAGGGTGTTAAGGAATCCGTACCCACTAAGAATTCCATATTTGGCAAGATCTGGAACAGGAGCCCAATCAGCATATGCGATGATGGCATTCAAGCAAGCTATAACCACATTTGCATGTTGTTTTGCCAGGTCAACGTGTTGCCTACCAGCTTCACTTATTGCAGCTCCAAAGTGTCTCTCAAGAAGCTGCATTTTAATAGATTCAGCAAATTACCGTGGCAGCAAACAACTTTACCGAGAGGAGCAGGAATAAATCGGCGGCATACATTATACAATAAAGGCAAAATCTCAGGCAAAGATTGAGAAAGTCCCCGCAACAATAGCCTACGCCTGTCACCTGAAGAGATGTCCAAAACAGAACTTAGAAAGGAGGATGGAGCTGAAAAGAAATGATAAGGTTGATAACTCAAGTTCAAAATGTTTGAGCTAAACCATAATGGTGAAACCAGAGTTCACCAGATTGAGTATAACTAGACTGAAAAGTTAAGGTATACAGAATTATAAAACTAACATATGTTGGCATATGTGTATTTCCATAACCGATTATATTTAGTTTAATCAAAACTTCAAGATTAGAATAAGCTTCACCCTGCGGACAGACTAATACAAAAAGAAAGTATATTTTTTACTCATAAATACCTTCCAAGTCGTCATTGTGAATTGTAATATCTTCAGGAAGCCATCTCAGCGTCATCAAGACCAATTCAGCCTATCGTTTAAGAATAGGTATGCTTTTATTAATTGCTCTGAAAAAAATTTCGTTAAAGTAAATAAATGGAAGAACATTTTACTTGCACGGGGCCCTGAGCAGACAAGGAAGTCAATAATGTAAATATCTCTTGCCAGAGATCAGGTCCTTGTCTTCTAACTATCTGCAATAAGATAAAGATATTGATTCGAGAAAGTGAACGGAAACAAGCACCAATGATGACAGCAAGTGAAATCGCAGAGCAATTTGAACTCGTACCTCAGCTACAAGGGCAGCTGACTGGCTCTTAAGAGGCCAATTCTCGCATGCATTAGCAACCTCTGAAATTAGTTCAATAGAAACATTAACAAGATCCCTGCACTCCGGAGGACTTAATTCGTCCCATCGTAGTCTGACCAGATGCTGAAAAGGAAAGATAGCTTCACAATAAGGTTTCTATGCTCTCCTAAGAAGCTAAATTATGACTATCAGGTAGCACACAGGGATATGTTATCTATTTGGGGTATGAAAGTCTCTAAATTTGACTTGCCATTCAAATTCTCTCGACAGGCGTCTCAAGCTTTTCTCATTTTACAATATGAGATTGTCAACTGACCTCCCTGACTATTTAGAAACTAACATAATAATTTTTGGAACTGGATCCGTACCACAAAGCAACTTGACTCTAAAATCAATGAGTTCTAAATCCCGTCCAGTTCATTCAGCAAGAGCAGTTTTTAAGTATAAGACAAAAATATATAAAAAGCAGAAAGCAATACATGTTTGCAACAAACCTGCAGCATCTTAAAAGCATGCAGACGAATTTCAGGAGACCACTCCTTCTTCACAAGATGAAAAGAAGTATTTGCCAAAACCCTTACATCTCCAGATTTTATCTGCAAATGTATTTTCAAAGACCGCAGATTACACAAATCAAAACAAATCCGTCACATGTATATAATTGCAAAATATCAAAATCCGCACCAACAAAAGTATAATCTGAGGAGATCAATCATCTAACTAAAAAAGTTCGCATTTTTCAGCAATCTCAAATTCTCAACCAATCAACTCTAACAAACAAAAAAGTCGTTTGCAATATAATAATAACATAATCTGAGGAGTTCCAAACTTCCAATCAATTAAAATAAAAAAAAGTTCGAATTTTTATTATATATTTTGTTTCCCCTTCAAAGCTTTGATCACTGGTAAGGCCACAAACGAGAGACGCAAACACAAAAACGCAAATCGATCAAAAGAAGTTAAAAAAGAGAGAACAATTACAGATTCAAGGAATTCGACAGCCGATTTGCGAGTGTCGGACGTGGAGCTGTAATCGAGGACGGCGAGAATCGCTCGAGCCACATTACTCGCCGTGGAGCTGACGTCGTCCATAATCACTTCCGACGAATATAACCAAAAAGGAGAGAGAGATTCCAAACAACACTTTCTTTCTGCAGAATCAGAGAGAGAGAGAGAGACAGACACGTCTGATTTGGGGGTTTGGGTTTTGGGGTTTTTACACGAAAGCTACGATTTTTATTGAATTTACAGTTTTTATACCAAATCTTTTTTTTTTTTTTCTATTAATTGCAAAGACTATTCTATACGTCAATTCTTACAATAATGACGTAATGTATATCCTAAATCTAAATATTAGGAATGTGATTAAAGCAAAGATACAAAAACAATGCTTAGTTAGGAGCTGTGTAACAAGTAAAAACTCTTCCAAAGTTAGTAAAATTAACTCCACTGATCCGAATTTACTTTTGTAACAAAACTTTATGCAAAAACGTCGTCTATGAAGATTCCTTTCTTCATCATCCAACTAAAGGACTTGGATTTTTCTTTGTATGATATATATAAAATAAAATAAATAAAGATGAAGTCAAAAAGCATAAAGTTACATAATTTACATAAAATATCATAGAATGTAATAATAATTTCCCTCGTTTCAGTGGTGTTTTTTTTTGTCAATTTTCTTGTACAATACAAAAAATCGACCAAAGAAAAAACATATAAACCCACCAAAAAAGAAAAATTGGATTTTTTTTTTTTTTTCTCAAAGTATCTCTCTATCAAAAAAAGGAAACTTTTGAAAATTTTCTGATGAATAAAAATCTTCTCAAACAACGATTCTTTTGCCTTTAACCTTAGAAGCCATTCTTCTCTCCTTGTTGATATCGTTTCTCCTCCGTGTCGTTGAGTCAGATGCTCCTCCAATGGGAGCCAAAGGGCCTGACCAAGACTGGAATGGTTCTTTGGAGTAAGATGAAGTGAATGAGTTTGTGCTATACGGTATCTCTGACGGATCCAGCCGCCGTGAAGATCCCACCTGAAAACCAAGCGACCCGTCTTGATGTGGTGGAGGAAACTTCTCGCTTTTGCTCTTTGCATTCGCGTGCGTTATCAAACGCATCCTCTGTTGTCAAGAGAAGAAGTTAAAAAAGATTCACAGACATGGAACTCAAATAATGATTCAGTTTCTTTTTGTTTGAATTCTTACATCAATGTTAGATTGATTCTCAGCGTTGGCTTCAGGAGCTGGCATTGCTCTTGGGGCTCGTTCTCGGGGTCTCATTCTTCTGCCGCTCTCTCCTTGAGCCTTACGTGCTTCTCTTTGTCTGCGCACATGAATATATTTCTCAAGCAACCATAACCAAACCAAAAACATATTCTATTAAAACTGAGAGACCTTCTTACCAAGCGTATATCTATACTAGATTCAATTCTAGTTGGTAACAAGTTTTCTAAAACTGGAATCTCAAATAACGCAATACACAAACTGAAACAGAAAACTTCACCTCCTATACTCTTCATCTCGTCTCTTGGCATCAATCTCTTTAGTTGGAGGATATTTCGGGAGATCAGAAGGTTGACATGCCAATGGCTCCGTCGTGAAGAACTGCACAACAAAAACAAATCAGCTATGGAACTTCTTTAACCACTATCAAGTCACACGCCTAAGATTCAAAAGTTTCAAGCATTTTTCATTCCTAAAACTACTTACACCACTCTCATTTCTGTAATCTTACTATTTTAAAGTTTCAAACCTTTCACTGCAAAAAACTTACATCACTCATCAATGCATCTGGAGCTGTCTGGCGCTCAGCTGGATCGAGCGATAGAAGCTTATCGAGTAGAGAAAGCGCCTCGGGAGAGAAATCTTTGTAAACCTCTCTTAATTTTCTCTTATACTGCGGTAAAGGCTTGTGATGAGCATGCTTATGAGTAGAAGGGAGCCTAATCTTCTTCCAGTACTCTTCCGAAGGCGATCCACATAACTTATATATCCTATGCAACTGCTCAACCTGCCGCGTGAACATTATCCCAATTCATCATTTCATATAAAAACTCAAACATTTTTCTCAACCTTGAAAATAAAATCATAATTTGAGAGCTAACCTCATTACGACCTGGCATAATCGGTCTACCAGCTAATAACTCAGCTAAAATGCAACCAGCGCTCCATAAATCAATACCGACACTGTACTCAATAACACCATGAAGAAGCTCTGGTGCTCTGTACCATAAAGTAACAACCCGATTTGTCATATGTTGCCTCTTACTCGCATCAAAAAACGTTGCAAGCCCGAAATCGCCTATTCTAAGAACTCCTCCGTCATCTATAAGAAGGTTTGATCCTTTAATATCACGGTGAAGAACTCCTCGGCTATGGCAATGCTCGAGCCCCGAGAGTAGTTGCTCCATATAGCATTTAACCTGAAAACATAGACATT
>NC_025703.1:1847924-1861646 GCF_000633955.1 Camelina sativa
ATAAGAAGGTTTGATCCTTTAATATCACGGTGAAGAACTCCTCGGCTATGGCAATGCTCGAGCCCCGAGAGTAGTTGCTCCATATAGCATTTAACCTGAAAACATAGACATTACTAACACGGTTAGGATTTGCCTCGCAACTCTGTGTTGTGACTGAAATCTATATCACCAAGGAAATAACCTGTTGCTCGGTGAATTTAATGTCAGGACTTGCAGCAAGACCAGCTAAATCATGATGCATATAACGGAAAACCAAGTATAAACTACTCGACATCCTCGAAGTAACCAAACCTTCCAGTTTAATGACATTGGGATGATCCAATCTCCTCAAAATCAGAATCTCCCTAGCCATAAATCTCAAGCTCTCACGTTCATTAACATCACAACGCACTTTCTTTAACGCCACAATGTTTCCTGTCAACAGATCTTTCGCCTTGTACACATTACTATAAGTTCCTGATCCAATCTACACACACACATAAACAACAAAATTCAATTACACAAAGTCATTGCAAGGAACAAAACGAAAACAGATAATGCTCTCACCTTCTCAATCTTCTCAAAAGAATCAGCTTTTCGTGGAAGCCATCCGCTCAGAGCTTCTCCACAGACTTCAGACAACCATGATGGCCATCCAGCTGCAACTTGTTCACCGAGCAAATTCTTTGGCGGGTTGCTTCGTCTCGGGTCAGGCTTAGACCTTTTCCTTTCCCCTTTAGATTTCCTCTCTTTGGCCTCTGTCACAACAAAGCCATTCTCTTCCTTCTGATCCACAACAGCTTCGTGATGATTCCTAACCTCCTCACCATTAGAAGCAGAAGCGACGACAACATCAGCACTAGTGCTCTCTGTTGCCTCGGTTTTGGTCACAGACACATTGTTAACTTGTTGCCGTTTAGACTCAATCCTAGTACTAACTTCGTCTCTAGACCCAAAAACTGATCCTGATGATCCGGGTCGACCCAATACACAACCCATCTCATCAAACTAACCTTCATCTGCTCAACATGTTTCTAAAAGAGATCTCTTTGACACAATCAAAAAAGTCTGTCTCTTTGAAATCAACTTTAACTGCAACAAACACACACATAGATGGAAAATTCAAAATTGGGTACAGCTCGAAACCCAGGAAAAGTATCACATCGAAGATCAGATTTGACTAAAACNCCTCACCATTAGAAGCAGAAGCGACGACAACATCAGCACTAGTGCTCTCTGTTGCCTCGGTTTTGGTCACAGACACATTGTTAACTTGTTGCCGTTTAGACTCAATCCTAGTACTAACTTCGTCTCTAGACCCAAAAACTGATCCTGATGATCCGGGTCGACCCAATACACAACCCATCTCATCAAACTAACCTTCATCTGCTCAACATGTTTCTAAAAGAGATCTCTTTGACACAATCAAAAAAGTCTGTCTCTTTGAAATCAACTTTAACTGCAACAAACACACACATAGATGGAAAATTCAAAATTGGGTACAGCTCGAAACCCAGGAAAAGTATCACATCGAAGATCAGATTTGACTAAAACAGGAAACTTTGAATAAGAAAAATAAAAAAAGGGGGTTGGTGAAATTCACTTACTTTATGATCGAGGAGACGCGAAATTCTCAACCCAGCTGGTCAAATCTGAAACTTGAACAGAGTAAAACAGCTGCAGGGAGAGAACCCAAAAAAAAGTAAGAAACAGAGAAACAAAAATTAAACCCTAGTTCTGAGAGAAAGAGAGAAGTCAGGCTGTGAGAGACAAGTCAAAGGAAGAAGGTAAAGATCTGAGAAAGAAAAAACTTGTTTAAAATTTTAGAGACATACACAGACACAACCAAAGCTGACTCAAAACTCAGGAGAAGAGACAACAAAATTGAACAAAAATAGGAATGAAAAATGAGGGATTTCAAAAATTCAACAAAGAGAGGCAAACAAACAAAAAAATAAAGAAAGACAAAAAGGAAAAGGGAAAAATGGATGATGGAGTCCAGAAGATTTAAAAATGAAACCTTTAAAGCTAAAAAGAAAAAGATTTTAAAAACCAATTAGGGCTTTGGCAAAAAAAATAAAAATAAAAGGCAAGGGTGATACTGATACATACATACATAGCTATACGGAGTTTTGTAGACCAATACATACACTATTACACCATTAATTATGAAAGAAAGAGACGGACTAAAATCTAATATATCCTTGCAATCAAACTTTTATTCTTATATCCCCTTCGATAATAACAAACATATATATATATATTTTTAATTAAAAATGTGGTTAAAGACAAAAAAAACCCTAATATCCTTTTGTTATTTACAGATCCAACCACCTTAATACCCACCCAAACCCACAAAATTCAGACAATCCACTTAAAATCGGATCTCCTCTTTAACAACCAACTTTTCGAATTCCTTCATTCACGAAATCCCCTCTCCCTCGATCAAATCCCGCTTAATTATTCTTCTCCCTCAAGTGCAACTAAGGATAACTCGATTCTGGGTAAGTTGAAATCGGTTGGTGTTTCTCGAATTTGGGTTATTTGTTTTTCAAAATCGGTAATATGGGTTTCGATTTTCGGTAATTTGGTTTTCAATTTTGGGGTTTCGTCGATTTCTTTCATGAATTGGAGTGAAGTGGAAGTTGAAATCGGTTGTTTTTTTTGTGTGCAAGAGTCGTAATGGTTCGTACAAAGAACCCAAGCTATGTGGAAAAATCGAATCCCCCAGCAGATCTCGAAAAAGAAGGAAATCGTGGGGATGAATCTGAACGTGATTCCGATAAGACGAACTCAATTGAGAAGTCAAATGATAAGGATTCATCGGTATGTATCTTCTCTATATTGTATAACCGTTCAAATAAGAATTCGTTCTAAAAAGTATAACTGTATAACTTAGGAAAACTTAGAAAAAGTATAACTTAGAAAAACTTGGTATAACTAGATATGTGTCTTGCAGGGATCTGAGGATGAATGCGACGTAATGCAACCTCTGAATATGTACTTCGATTACTCCCAGTATACGAAGCCTTTCAAGATGTCTGGAAAGTGTTTTATTTCAGAGACGGTAAACTTATTAGGCGGTCATCTTAAAGAAGAGGAGTTAAATTGGTTCTTAGGGCACCCACAGTTCAAGCATTTCTTCCATATGCCTAAGGATTTGAATCATAAGTTGATGGGTATGTGGATGTTGTTGCTTCGCACGGCGTAAGAAGGGGACGGGACCTTCCGTTGTCGTAAGGACTCCTATTATAACAAGGCAGAAAAACTCGAAAAAGTAAGGAGCATGTGAACCTTTATGAGTCAGTATGTGAACTCTTTGGTTGTTTTTATGGTTTTTGTTAAGTACTCGGAATGTTTAACTAGGTACAACTCTCTTTTTTTAAGTACAATTCTCTTTTTTAAGTACAACTCTATGTTTTTAGGTACAACTTGGTTGGAATGTTAAAGTAAGTACAACTATGTTTTTAAGTACAACACTCAGTTTGCATCAAAATTTATGTTGTGTGTTTAAGCAGACAAAATAACACACAAGAACAAGACAAATTACCGGCAATCGGCAAATGGAACCACACAAACGAACCTTAGTTGTACTATTACAAAGAACAAGTTTTACTTAGTTGTACTATTACAAAGTACTATGTAGTTGTACCATCTTCCAAGAACAAGTTCTACTTAGTCGTACCATCTTCCGAGACATACCACAAGAAAACATCCAAAAAAAACGAGAAAACATATTTTCTTAATTTTCTTCATATCTCTGCTCCTATCCATCTTCAGCTGTCTATATTAGATTTCAAGATTTGAGATGACCCAGAAATCGCAAAAACCCAGAAATCGAAAACCCAGAGAGAGGAATCGAAAACCCAGAAATCGAAAACCCAAAAAACCCAGAGAGAGGAAATTTTGTTTTTGTTTTTGGACCCAGAAATCGCAAGAGAGAGGGAGAGGGGAGAGGAATGAATTTTTTTTGGACCCCCCAAAATCGCAAATCGATTGGAAGCCCTAGATAATTCGCTCCAATTTAATTTTTCAAAAATTAAAATTTTGTTTGACACATAAAAAACACGTGTAGTCGCCAATTTAAACACGTGTAGCCGCCAATTTACACATGTGTAGCCGCCAAAATGCACTAGTTGTTCCAAGTTTTCAGATTGTACCGATCTTGACAAGTTGTACAATTCCGAATTTTTTATTGTAATTAGTTATACCATGTCAAAACCCAATAATTTTAGTTGCACACATGGTTTATGGTTAATTGAGATACATTTACACATGTTCATGCGATCATATGTTTGAAAACATAATTTTCTAAACTTTTGTAATTATATGTGGTTTACAACGACAAAGTAACCCTTAAAGTATAAGGTGTTTCATGATAAACTTTGAATATGATGAAAATTGTTATGACAATTCTTTCTTTCAATTAGTAATGTATATTTAATATTTTTGTTGTTAATTATTTATACAATTGTCATATTTATTTTTATTTGAAAATTTATAAATAATAATATAGTTATTTTGTTTTTTTTAATTATCAATTTTTAATTATAAAAGTTTAATTACAATTTTTAATTATAAATAATAATATAATTATTTTTGGCAACTAACCTAAGGAAGATAATCACAATTTAACTGAAATAAGTTTTTCCTTAAAGATAAGCAAACATGTCTATCAAGATAATTCACAAAAAACAAACACACACAAATGACAATAGTTGTACCGAGGGAAAAATATGTTTTACTAAGTTCTCCAAATAAGAAACTAAGTCTGAGAACTCTCACTATCAAACCAGCTCCTACTCGAATTTTTCTTCTTCTTCCTGCGTCCATGTTCTCCGGCTGATGGAATCCTTTTTGTTGGTTTTCTTCCTCTTTTTGTGACATAAAAATTAGGAAGAACAATCTTAGCACGTACATCGTCACGGACCGTCCTCGAATACCCCAATGCCCACTGCTCCATCCCCCTGATTTATTTCAACATTATTCACGACTTCCACATGCAAAACTTGGAATTGATCTGGATTCATTTCCAAATAACACATCAGATCATCATTATCACGTATGTGTATCGGTCTCTTAGGATGCACTGATTCGGGAACGTAACTCAATTTTAGCTCAGTCATAGTTTCATCAACCTTTGCCTTTCTGCATATTTTCTGAACCAATGCAGAATAACTGACCTCTTCAATAGATGTCTCCATTCTAAGAGATTGATGAACTTTTTCTCTTGAAATCCATCTTAGTTCATTTTCCCTTGTTGCATAATATCCCCCGTAATCAAAAACGATGATTATCCGACGATTATTATTCATTGTGCCTGAAATAAAATAAAAAACTCACATTGGAACCTCTGTCGTGTAAATAGTATTACCAAGTTGTACCAAACTTGTGTTAGTTGTACCCGTCTAAGTTGTATCAAACTATTACCAGTTGTACCAAATACTAGCTAGCGATTGTACCCGTATCAGTTATACCTAGTCTACCAGTTGTACTACATCGACTCCACAAAATCACTATTTATTTCGGAATATTTTTACGATTCAGTTCGAATGAAGTGTTAGAATCCACTTAGTATGCGACCCATTTCGACACTAATACAAATGAGAATAAATTGAATGAGCATTCAAGGTATATACCCTAATTGCTTTAGGATGAACCTCAACAACACAAGAACCCTAATTGCATTGGTAAATAAATGTAAGAATATCACCTGAATCTTTTTATTCTAGAAGACGAAGAAGAAGAAGAAGAAGAAGGATTGGTTGAACTGCTTCGAATTTAGGCTTTTTATTTACTTCAAAAACTCTTTTTTTTTTTTTTTTTGAATCAGACAAAAAAAAGGAATAAATATGGAAACAGACGAATGATCTGTTGGCTGTTTATTATTATAATGATGTGTAATTGTTTTTGTTTGGACGTAACACACACAGAGGTCAAAAAGGCTCAAAGTTACTCTACTCTTCTGCGGTTTTGCCCCCACCAACTTTTAATTATAAAACATAACCTCAACATTTTCTTATTACAAGTTTCGTTGTTTATTCTCTTTTCAGATTTCAAACTAGTCATTAATAATATATATTTAATGACTAATACATATATTTCGAAATCATTTTCTTACAAATGGTTGGTTTCATAATTGCATTACAATACATGTGACTATTAAAAATGATTCTTTGTCACTAATAACGGTTAATTTCGGATATGAAACGGCTATTAGAGCAAAATTCATTTTTTACGAAGGTCTAATGGTGGTGCTAAAGAAGTGGGTTTTTGTCAATGACAAGGATCACAAAGAAGAATTTTGATCTATTGGTCAAACATTATTTGTTTTTTTAACTTAAGTGAAGAAGAATATTTGGTAATGTATCCACCTAATTTTGGAATTGTATCATTAAAAATATAACACTATGATTTCTTTTTGTTAGAAACTTAGAATAGAAAATTGGAAGAAAAAAAAAAAAAATGTAACAATTATGATACATAATGAGAGTTTTCTTCATCTGTCCAATCAAAGAAGCTCCTTTATCAAGACTCAGTTTGTAAACCAAACAAGGAACAAAGGCTAAGGTATTAGTGATTACTTCTGTCCTTTAAGAGAATATAAACCATTTTCTCTCTTCTTCTTTTTATTTCTTTTCTCTTTTTGTGACTAAAAGCTTTGTATGTTATTCATTCCAAGCATTGTAAACTACAAATCATCATTATGCCAGACAATTTTACTAATTCTAATGACCTAACTCATCAATTTTTGGGTTATTTTGAAAAATTGTGCCAGACAATATCCAAGATAAACATGCATTATACATAGTCAACAACGAAAAATAGGATCGTGAAAAAAGAGATACTCCGGCTGTAAATCTATAAATCAAATCTCAGTATTTTATATGGTAGATCTACAGACACGTTTAGTAGCAAATACTACTAGTTGATTTTATCGGAATACATTATTTCCCATTCCAGATATGATGAAATAATAGAAGAAAAACATGCTGGAAGAAGAATAATATTGTACATATAAATTATTAAAAAAAAAAGAGTTCCAAAATTAATCATCTAAGAAGATTAGAGAACATAATATAAAGTCTGAGGGTAAAGGATTTAAATATGAATTCATCATTCAAAATGATAATTTCAGGCAAATAAGTAAACGCCTTAACAGCTATTCCTCTAGATAATAATAATGCAAATTCCACAAAAAAAAACACTAATCTTACACTCAGAGATCTCTCAAAATCTGTTTCTGTCCCTCAGTCCTTGTTCTTCTTTTTCTTCTCTTTCTTATCTTTCTTCTTGGCTGGTGTTTCAGTTGTTTCTTCTTCCTCGTGCTTTCTCTTCTTCTTATTCTTCTTCTCCTCCTTTGCAACCTCTACAACTTCAGTTTCTGCTTCAGCTTTCTTCTTCTTCTTTTTCTTTGATGCTTCCTCCTTTTCTGCTTCCTCTTCTTCTTCCACCTTCTTCTTCTTCTTTTTCTTATCTTTCTTCTTCGATGACTCCTCACCGTCCTCAGATTTAGCTGGCGTTTGCCCAAGAAGAGAATCTGCAGCAGTGTTGTAAGTCTGCACATACAAACAGTTAAAAGATTACTTCACCATAAACCCAAGCACAAGCAAATAGATATAAAACTCAACAGCAACAATTAGAAGAAGAAAGTGTAGAAACAAACAAAGAGACAATGATCTCGACCTTAGCAGGAGTGATAAGACCACCGGATCCCTTCTTCTTATCCTTGTCATACACCTCAATCTTAGGTTTGCCTTTAGCTGAACCAGACAGACGGCCTAAATCTTTTCCTTCAAGATTTCTCAACCTTGCTTCAAGCTGTGAGATATTTAACACGCACCAGAAACATCATCAGTTATGAAGGAAAAAATTATGAGCTAAGATTGTTCAGAGAGATGCCAATAATAGGAAAACTACTGAAGATTGTTACCTTAGCGCGGTTTTCAAGTCCCATAGTGTTATCTTGGCCATCACCAAGTGCATCAAACCTAATAGCAAGAGCAGATTTAGCAGCTAATGACCGCGAGATCTTTCCCTTGTGCTTTGGTGCTGCTTGACCAACAACTGATGCGTGGTAGATCAAACCGTACTTGGGTGTGGCATGTTTTGTCTTAAGAGCTCTAAAGAGAGCTTTCTCAGCTCCAAGTATCTGAACGGTACTTCCAGGTTGCTTGGAAAGGTTCAATAAACTACCTCCATGAGAAATTGGACGAGCACCAACTAGTTCTCCAACCAGGGCAGTCAGATTGGGAGCAACAGTGTTCATTCTGCTCTTCAGGTAATCATAAAGCTGAGCTCTGTACTCAGACAGAGAAAGAACCTGGTCACAGAGTTCCCGGATGTGCAGCAAGTCAAGGTCACTGACTTCTGTTCCCATGGATATCACAGCTGCTTCCTTCAGATCTGCCTCAATTTCCTCAGATAGGATCTGCAATGAAACCAGAAACAGGAGAATATAGTATCATTAATCAAAGCGTTTTTGGTTCATGGAATTCTATTTACACAGTATACAATAAACTTACCTCAGAGAAGTCAAGTTTAGCAGCATTAATCCGGTTGCCCATCAATTTAACAGATTTGGCGTATAGGATATTGTCTGATATGATCTTAGCAAGCTCGGGAAAATGCCATCCGTACCATTCTCTAACCCTCATCGCATACGTGTTTAGTTCTTTGTCAAGATCATCGAGCAGACCGATAGCTTGGATAATCATGGTATCCACCTGAGAAAAACTAAACCGTTAAGAGATGCAAGAAAAGCAAAGACAAACACAGGATACGTTGGACAATCAAATGGTAGTTTATTATAGAAGCTCCATAGTTCAACACAGGTTAGCTCCTTTAAATCCATAAACAAATTCATATACTTTAAACGTCACCATATAAAAACACCAATATAACTTGTCAGGAGTAGAAATACCTTGTCAGAGCTAAACTTGAGCTTATATCTAGCAAGGCTGTGAGACAAACCCAATCTCATAGGAGCCATGTCTTGATCACCCAAACCAGATAAGAGCTCTGTAAACTGACTTCTAACACCTCGGAGAAGCTCCATCACAGCATTGTTGTGAACACAGTCGATTTTCTGTATTGAATTAAGAACTTGCATAAGAAACAAATACAGGCCAAACAGATATAAGGGTGTAATAATGGAAAAACTCTAGTGAACTACACACCAGTTTCTCCTTGATAACATTCCCAAGCTTTGAATCAGCCACAGCCAAGGTTTCACCTTCACAATTAGCTTTCAAAAACTTGCGCAGACCTTTGCTTGGAGTTCCCTCATGCAATTTAACAACTGCTTCAAGAGCTTCAGATGTGTTGTCGAACTTGTCGAAAGCCTTTAGCTTAACAATCTGGTACATCAACAAAATTTAATGAGAAACACAAACACCAGACACTCGGCATGTAATAATGCATAAAGAAAAGCAAAAAAAAATTCACCTTTCGTGCTGAGTCTGGAGTCTCGAACTCTTTAGCCAAATCCTGCAGATAAAATGTAAAAAAAAAAAAAAAGTTGAAATTGATGACATAAAAAGAGCAACTAAAATAGAGAAGCCAAGGTTGGAGCTAGACAACTCACCTCGAGATTAGCGAGCTTTCCTTCATCTTTCACTTTAAAGAGGGCAAAACCCGCCGGTGTCTCAACTAGTACGATCATCTTCACAAAACTCTCAAGTCTGTATCCTAATTAGAAAATTAAGACAAACACTTGAATCAGAACAGTGAAGAAGATATGTAAAAGTTAACGTTTTGATATCAGAATCTAGCAATAAACACCATTCACTATAAACCCTATTCCTTATCTTGGTTACACATAAGAAAATACAACCATCAAAGCCAGTAAAACTCTGTCTACGTATTCAAAACTCCACAATCTTCATAAAAAAAAAAAGAAAAGTTCAAATATTGAAGAAGCATTCATGGTGAAGGAAAGAGAGAGAGAGAGATTCAATCAATACCTGAGTTACTCAAAGCTGCTGCAGCTGCTGTGAAAGAGTGGAAGAAGAAGAAGAAGACGGAGACGGGACAATCACTTAGGGTTTTAAGAGGGTATTATTATAGCTGTTAAAGAGAGACTCGGGCCTCTCTCAAGAACGCTGCGTTTTATAAGCTATAAAAAGGGGTATCTCTGTAACTTGCAAAAACCTGGGGTTGAGTTTTAGGCGGCCCAACAATGGTTTTATAGTTTTCAGATAATGGGCCTGAGTGAACCATTTAACCTGGCCCGTTTATATGAATCTTAAAAACGCACCGTCTTAGTGTTCTCTCTTTCTTTCTCCTTGTGAGTTTCTCTCTCTCTTTGTGAGATTTCGTCTGGAGATACCCCTAATAGAGCTCGAGAAGCTTCAAGGCACGGTTTCAAATTTTCTCGTCTTTTTCATACTTTTATACAACTTTTTTACTCTGATTTTGCCAAAGCTTCATCTAATTAGGTTCCGTAGATACTGAAAACAAAATCACGATTTCGTCTCTTGTTGTTTAGGGTTTAACTCAGTGAGTTGTGTGATTTAGAGTCTTAAGAAAGCTCATATGTTCTTTAATATGTTTGATACTTACATGGAAAAACCTAATTTTGCAGGAAGTTATGGCGAGTGAAGATGAATCGATTGAACAAAAGGCTGCTGCTCGTAAAGAGGCACTTAGAGCTCTAAGGGCAGCTCAGGAACTGTCCGAGACCAAGGAAGACGGAGAAGATGATACAGTCGAAGAAGAGTGAGTATGCTTTTTGTTCTTTGCATATAATATATGTTGTCTACTCTATCTTGATTTCTATCGACTGTCTTGTTTCGAAGAGCAATTTACCTTTAGAGGAGGAACCAATCTGTTTCTTGTTGTGTGTTGTTGACTAATGCAAAACTAGGAGCTTCCCTAGGGCTTTGGATTTGATTCTCTCTTTTACTGTCACCACCCACCATTTTGTGATATAGTGGTGTTTATTTATGCCTAGTCCTTTACCAAACAGTTTTGCTATTACAGATTGTATTCTTGTGTGTACTTTTTTGACTAGTTGATTGGTTTTTGTTGCTTGATTAATTCGTGCTAAAATACTTCTTTTTTTGTGCTTGATTGCTCGTGATTTTACAGTGGTCCAGCCATGAAATTTAGAAATTATGTTCCTCAAGCTAAGGAGCTTCAGGATGGTAAACTTGCTCCACCAGAGCTACCTCAATTCGAAGACCCGATAGTTGCACTTCCAGCTGCTGTGGAGAAGAAAGAGGTTTGTGACTGACCACAATAGCCCTCTTGTGTTTGGAATTTTTTTTTACTTGACTCGTTCCACGAAAAGCTTTAAACGGAATTTGTCTTTTGCAGGACCCATTTGTCAACATTGCTCCAAAGAAGCCTAACTGGGACCTTCGAAGAGATGTGCAGAAGAAGCTTGATAAGCTCGAAAGGCGGACTCAAAAAGCAATGTATAAACTCATGGGTAAGTGGCAACTGTTTCTATATTCTTGATATTATCTGTGGAAGCTTGATTAAGCAATTTTAAGTTTTATGAAGGATAGATTAATAAGACCTTTCATTTGTCTACGGTTCATGATTAACACTTTGAACACCAAAACTGTTGGTTTATCACTTCCAAAATAGAGTGATATGTTTGTATTTTTTAGTATGGAACTAACATATGCATTTTCATCTTGTAATTACAGCTGAGCATGAGAAAGAACGTGAGATAACGGAAGCTGATGGTAACACCATAGAAAGTTGAAAGCTGAAAGACATCATCAAAGAAGCCACCGAACATTATTATTCTACTTAATTTTGTATAACCGTTAAAGCTTCTATTCGAAGTGACTAGACCATAGGTCTTGATTTCTCCTCTTGTGAAAAAACTTACTGCCATAGGCATACACAGAGTATGTTTATGTTCTCATTTGTCAAGAAAAAAGTGCGGTTTGTGTTTTTTCAAGATTTGGTCCGTTCAACATCGGTTTTACCATAGACTGATCACTAAAGGAACTGTGTTATTTGTTTTGAATTAATTTGCTTTGGTTATGTTAACTTCGTTAAAAATAAAAACCTCCCAAATTAAAACCAAATTACAATTTGATTTCGGGATAGTTCGCCTGTTGTAGCCAGCCGAATCTGAGCAGGGAATTTGCCTGAACTTATGACAAGTTCCATGACTTTCCGACCGAGTCTGATGAGAAAACAACAGAGAGCTCCTAAGAAGTTTCTGCCGAGTATGTTGCTTCGCAGTGGGTGTTGGTTTTTAGACACAACATTGGTTTATTATTATTTGAGGAAACAATCAAAAATAGTTTTTGTTTTCCAAAGCTCAAACCTAATGTACAAGTTCAGTAAAGCTTTCGACACCATCTCATCTAAAATCTTGGACCTTTATTGGTGCCCAATTCTCATGTATCCGAGCTCCAAAGAACAGTATTATTCTCCAGCATGAAGCTGAGTAAACACTAGGCCAAGATAAACCAAGATTTATGCTTTTCGAGGAACAAGCAATGAAAAGCTATAGACTTCCATGTGATTAAAAGCACCACCAGACAGATCCCCAATCTGTAGAGCAATAAAGGATATCGTGATATTCAATTTTCAAGGCTTCGATCAACATAAACTTATATGGTCCTATCATTGTTTCAAATGGAAAAGAGCTATCTACAAAGGCTTTGGTATCCAGAGTTGTGAATAAAGCTCACATGAAAAATCTACCAACTCAGTATCTCTAATTTTCTTTCTGATGGAAATACCTATTATGAAATCACCTTCCCAAGTAAAAAAACATCAAGTCAGATGGAGCCTGAGATTAGTACTCCACAAATTCATCTTAACAAACACACCAACATCAAGCATTTTCATAAGTTTTCACCCTTTTCTAATAATTTACCTCAAAAGTTATCTAGCTATAGCCACTCTGTAGTTGAGAATTAGATCCTCAGATTTTTTCCATATATATGCCCGTACAGTTGCTAAACTCATATCTGGAGATAAGACCTGAAATAGTCACAGAAAAGCAGCTTGCTCAGCCTCATACTCCAAACAATTAATTGAGACCCGTGAAAAAGAACAACACTCTAAGTGATCAGAAGTTGAGCAAATAATTGAATCTCTTGAAGTCTGACTTACCTGGTTATTGCATAAGATTTCGATGGAAGGTCTAAGTTTCTGCCACGGCTTTAAACCAGACTGTAGTAATCCATTTCCTGCAAACAGTGGCTGAGGTTGTCCTCCTGAAACACTTGCTGCATCTATAGCTAGACTATCCAACGGATTGTCAAGGACCATCTTTTCCACAACGTAATTGGTAACCTACATAGACATGTACGAAGCCACTGAATAACAGAGATGGCAAGCAAAACTACAATTTCAACTTACAGATAAATGCATAAATGTACCTTGTGAACTCTTAAGATCCGGGGTGCACTAAGTTTCCCTAGTGTAACCACTTGCACAGTTGAACCTTCACATGGATGTAGGAAGAAGCTTAATCTGGAAATTTGAAGAACTTTCAAAGTCAGAGATTTTATGGAAGATGTTTTATCTATTTATATAAAAATGTAAGAACATATGTGATGAAAATGCTAAAAGTCCAAACTATTTTTTTGATTAGAGAACAAGGTAGTGCCGAATACTTTGTATTTTCTCTAGGTGGAAGGCGATTGTTCAAGACAGCGTCCAAGCACCACAATGGGAAGTCCTTCTCATCTTCAGTTCCAGTAAACTCGGTTATCTTCTTCCTCCATGGTCCTCCTTGAGAACCCTCGGTTATGATGGAAGGAG
>NC_025703.1:1863498-1865180 GCF_000633955.1 Camelina sativa
AACTATTTTTTTGATTAGAGAACAAGGTAGTGCCGAATACTTTGTATTTTCTCTAGGTGGAAGGCGATTGTTCAAGACAGCGTCCAAGCACCACAATGGGAAGTCCTTCTCATCTTCAGTTCCAGTAAACTCGGTTATCTTCTTCCTCCATGGTCCTCCTTGAGAACCCTCGGTTATGATGGAAGGAGGGGAGACAGAAGAAAACTCGAACGGAGGATACACCGGATCACTTGCAGCACTACTGTCTTCAGTTTTTGATGCACTTAGATTTTTTTTGGTATCTTTTACAGATAAAGTATCTCCAGAGGCAAGAACTTGGGGTTTTGGTTTGTGCTTCTTCTTTGCCAGCCAGTGACCCAGCAGGCCTTTCAGTGTTTCACGAGCTAGATTAATCTACAAGTCACATAATCCAATGACAATAATAGATTTAAATTGACTAGGATAGAGCAAACAAAAGTCCAAAGATTCATTTATGGTAAAAGGAATCCATTAATTATATGCAACAAAACTGATTAGCTTCAACATAACTAAAACCAGGCATTTAATTTACCTTATCATCTTCAGGTCGCCCAGAAACTTTAAGGTCTGCTGAATACATCTCAGCTGAGAAGCATTGTGGAGTCTCCAAATGTACAGATAAGCATCCAAGTCGTGTATCCACAGTAAACCATGATGGAATGCTTACCTAAAAAAGAAATATGAGCATCATTAAGGTAAACAAATATGCTAATCTCACTAACGATAAAAAACACAACCTTTGAAAATAATCAAGAGACTTACCATCTCAAACAGTTCTTCTTTCTTCTCTTCAAATGAAATCTGCAAAGATGGAGACAGATATATTTTTTTGACTTAGTACATCTCCATTTGCATTTGGAGCTAAATGTAAATGATATTTTAGAATTGCAGCAGCAGATACATATATCAAATATCATGAACTAGAAAAAGATGTGTAGTTTCCGTAGTTACCTTTCCATAGTCCTGTACCACAACACCCCTAGTGATATCCCATAGTTTCACTGAGCCAGCTGCGTCCTGCAAAAGAAAAACCAAACACATATTATTGACCCCTCTTCAAAACTATCAGTGGCGGTCTCTTCCCAGAGCATTCAGAGAAATCTAATTTACCTTGGTTACAATTTGCCTTTTATTATTCAAAATCTCATGTTGCACAATCGGGTGAGTTCCTGAAACAGTTATTGACGGCTCCTTGTAGGCAGGGGCCTGCAGACAAGAGAAAAGTTAACCAACGCTGAATCAACAAAGGGTAAACAGAAGAATTTACAGGAACGAATTTGTTTTTGCTTACTGGATTTAGTCCTTCCAAAGACACCCTCGCCCTATTAAAGGACAAATTCCCAGCCAAAAAAGAGCCACCTCGTTGAAAGACCTTTTGAGGACTCTGTACTTCGGCAGGCCATCTCTCTACAGAGGAGTCTGTAGTTGCAACCCATATACTATCATCTTGCAAAGCTAATTGCTGAATTGGATGGTCCTTAGTGCACAGCAAAACACTCTCCCTTGTTGCCAAGTCTGTCAAGTATAACTGACGGAAACATAAAACATAAATGAAATTGAAAAGGGAAGTTATACATGGAAGGGAACCAAAGAAAGAAGCAAGTTCGGTTTCTACTCACACATTGGTCTCTTCCACCGCTATAAACATGACTAAATGATGGAGT
>NC_025703.1:1865859-1880443 GCF_000633955.1 Camelina sativa
ATTTAGTCCTTCCAAAGACACCCTCGCCCTATTAAAAGACAAATTCCCAGCCAAAAAAGAGCCACCTCGTTGAAAGACCTTTTGAGGACTCTGTACTTCGGCAGGCCATCTCTCTACAGAGGAGTCTGTAGTTGCAACCCATATACTATCATCTTGCAAAGCTAATTGCTGAATTGGATGGTCCTTAGTGCACAGCAAAACACTCTCCCTTGTTGCCAAATCTGTCAAGTATAACTGACGGAAACATAAAACATAAATGAAATTGAAAAGGGAAGTTATACATGGAAGGGAACCAAAGAAAGAAGCAAGTTCGGTTTCTACTCACACATTGGTCTCTTCCACCGCTATAAACATGACTAAATGATGGAGTGCATGCAAGCGCCCAAACTGAATCTGTATGCACGGCATAGGTATGTAGACATCTCTGCTGACCAAGATCCCATAGTCTAGAAATAAATTTAGAACCAGTTAGAACTGAAATAATCACTATAACCTCATCCACTGGGTATCATAGTTACAAACTAATTAAGAAATACGGACCTTATCATAGAATCAGAGGATCCAGACAAGCAAAACCTGCAGTCTCAAGGTGAGAAACACGAGGAAACTCAGTCAGTCAGAGAAAAAAATAGGAACAAAATAAACCATTGCTGGCAAAAAAAAAAAACAAAAACTTTACCTGCCAGTTGAGTCCAGAAGCAGCACTCTGACATTATCTGTATGCCCCCTCAGCTTCATACTCTTTGAGCCGGTTCTCGGGTCCCAGACACGTAAAACCTGCAATAAAAAGAAAGAACTGAGTAGTATTCAAAAATCAAAAACCCAAAAAGATTTATCGGTTCTTGTTCCCAGGTATATTCTATGCAACCTGGATTGTATGAATACCTTCTCTGTTCCACCAGAGACGAGCACCGTCCCGGAATCATTCATCGCCAAAGCATACACAGACTCCTTATGGCCTTTGGCAATTGTTGGCGTGTACCCATGAGATGGAGATGACTGCACAGAGATATTGTTGCTTGAACTAACAGTTCTTAAACTTGTAACAGGACCATTTGCACCATTTGAAGAAGAGCTATCTTCATTAGCGTCATTAGGTTTCGTAACTGGTGACAAAGCAGCTTCGATATCCCATATAAAAACTTCCCCACCAAGGCCACCAGATGCAACAACATTACTCTAAAAGTTGCGACATCAAGATAGGATCAGAATGTGACAAGGAGAAGCACATATATCCTACAAAACTTGCACCACCATACCAAGAATTTTTTTTTTTCAGGTGGAACTATAAAGAAAACAAGCATGAAGAATGACAAATTACATTTTTTGCCGCAACTGCCAAACAAGTGACATAGTCAGAATGCTGTCGGAGAGTCCTCGTACAGACTCCTGCTGATAAGCCGTCCCATGTCTAGATACAGGTTATTAAGCCGCATTAAGAAACCAATATGGTAATACAAAAACAAAACAAAGTATAACGAGAACAAGAAACAAATTCACAAACCTTGACCGTAGTGTCTGAAGAACAAGAAACAAGAGTGCTTTCACCAGCCAGAGCAGCGTCGTTCACCTGACCAGTACACATGGGGGTTTAAAATAATTAGATGCAAAATAGAACAGGATTCACCTCAGTAAACACAGGATCCTAACTACCACTGATCATCCCTATACAAATACAAAATTTCAGTGCGGGGAAAACTATATACCCAGTCAACATGAGACTCAAACGTAGCAGAGCAAAAGGTAGCATCGTCATCAAATGCCCATCTCTTGAGTGTACCATCACGACTTCCAGTGAAGAGGTAACTTTGATCATGAGAAACAGACGACTTCAACACATCCAAGCAATTAATGCCAGCACAATGCTGCAGGATGCACAACTCAAAAGAAGAACATCATCAGGATTGAGTTGAGAATGAGATGTAACTTCAAACGATTTCAACTATTTTCTGATCAAGAAGAATATGAAGGAACTAGGAAAAAAAAAAAGCAAAGAAAGGGTAACACAACAAACAAAATTGGTGTAAAACAACCTGACCTTTGTGTCGTTGGCATCATTTAATACGTAAGTAAGCTTTTTCTCTTTGCGAGTGCGAACAGAACCGCCATTACTGCCGGCACTTCCAACCCGGTGCATTTCAAATGATCCTGAAAGGAGAAAAACAAAAAAGTAAGGGACAAAACAACCTCCTCTAAATAGAGCAGACTAGTTATCAACTAATCATCATCATCATCAAAAACGAAACAAGACCAACACAAATATATTGCTAAAGACAAAGCTGGTAGTAGTAAAGTGAGTAATCTGAATCGGGAACGAACATGAAAAAAACCTATGGGACAGCCATAGAGATTCCCCCAAGCTCAGAGTAAGATTCTACAGAGAATCTCAAATATTCCGGTCGAAAAAAAAAAAAACAAGAGTTATCCACATCGAATAACAGTTTTCTAAGCTCCCAAAAAAATCCTCAATTGACTCATCATCAAAGGAGGAGATCAAAAACCAAAAAGGACACACACAATTGCGATGTACAAGAGACAGATTACAAAATCAATCATCACTACTCAGCTCTCTAAAGACTCCCCAACTTTTGATCAATACACAGTACCAACCCAAAAAAAAAAAAGCAATCATCGATTTGTACATCGAACATACACGATTAGTTCCAACTACTTTGCTCAATTTCTAAGAGGAGAGAACAAAAATTTGAACAAAAAATATCTAAAGAAAAGGAAAAAAAAAAAAAAAAAGTGGAATCAGTCGTAAGCGAAATCATAAACATACCTTAAATCCGAACTTCAGATGTAATCGATGATTGTAACAACGTGATTCAGTAACCCAAAACACACACAGACGCAGTTTTTGGAAACGAAGACAGAAACCCTAGAATCGATCTTTAGCGCGGGGGAGTGAATATAACGAGAGATTTGGGAATCGGATTGATCTCAAAAACTTTAGCACAAATTTGGAAAAATTATTAGAGAAACAAAACAATTAATTAAAAGAGTCAATAAAAGCAAGAAGAAGAGCAAAGCCTTTTTTGTTTCCAAGGCGTGATTGCGTTTTGTTGGAGAGAATTGGAAGAAGAAGAAGAAGTGAAGAACGAACGAAAATTATAAAAAGTTTTTTTTTTTTTTTTTTTTAAATTTACTAAGGAAATTGAGGAAAACACAACACAAACTCGAGACTTGGTAAAATCAGCCCATATGATATCACAATTGGGGACTACTCTACAATAGCGTTTTAAGTATATCGAAATTTATTTATTTAAATTTTTTTGGGAATGGATAAACATTAATATATATGCTATTTTCTTATTGGTTGGATGACTTGCTAAAGTTTATTTCAGTTTTTGACCACAAAAAAAAATTGGGGTAATTTTGTAAATCTTATAAACCGCTAGTGATCGACCACCAAAGAGAGCACTCGAACATAATAACAAGTTTTGTAAAGTCCAATCAAAATATCTTACATTACGAATTGTAAAAGATCAAGTGAGGTCAATAACATGGTGTATGTGTGGCACACAACACACAATAGAAACTGGTATACAATAATACAATCATTAATTTCTTACAAATCTAAGCATTCAATGCGTAAAGATATCACTTATATATGCTCTTTAAAAATCTAAACTTTCAGATCCTTTTGAACTGAAACAAACAACACATGCTCGCTCACATTCACCTTGTTTTGTGTTATATTCTTCTAATTCATACTACTACTACCCATAATCATCTATCCAAACCCCAAATCTTGTTCCTTCTAGGACAAATGTTACCTATTAGAAATCATAACTAGAGAAAACAAATTATGCAACAAAAATACTTTTGATTCTAAAGCAATAACAAAAAAAACGCAATAGTAAACAATCACTTTATGTTTTTTTTTTCAAATGCAATGTAAAAAAAAAAAGTAATTATATTAGTAAATACTAAATACAATGCATTAGGAATCCATTGTCTCACTTGTTTTTTTTTTGCTTTGACATTCATTGTCGCACTTAAAAAACATAAGTCAAAGGCTTAGATGGATCAACACCTTTTAAAACGGGTAAAACATTGACAGTTTTTAAAAAAAAACATAAGTCAAAACATAAACAAACTCTTTTTGTACAAGAAAACTTATTTGACAAATTTTCTTAAAATTTATATATATATATATATTCTTACCAAACAACAACAAAAAAAAAAAGGAAAACATTGACAGTTTTACCGTTAATTCATGATTTTTTTTTATAAAAGTGTCCTGCAATGAGCATCTTGATTTAGGATTAAATCCTAAAAAGCTATACAGTTGTAGAAACCTAATAGTATTATTATAATCAGGATCTGAATCACAAAATATATATAAGAAAAAGAAAAAAAAAACTAAATGTTTACGACATTACTATTATTGGTTAAACGAACTCGTTTCCACTACTAGTTTCCTAAAGCAGAGTCGGTTTGTGGGGATCTCTCTCTCTCTCTCTCTCTTTCTTCTTCAATGGCGTTTCTCTCCTATTCTTCATCGTCTCCGGCGATGCAGAAAGGAATCTTTGTCTCCATGCCTGTACTTATACTCTCCGTTTCGTTCGCAGCTGTTGCCTTCTTCCTCATCTCTTCTTCTCTCTCGTCTTGCTCCTGTCCTCCTTCTATACCTTCCCCCGTTAACGAAGCCGTTGAAGCACCCGTCGGCGTTGATGTGAGAATATCGCCGACGCAAGATGATATTAAGTGGGTTAGAGATCTGATTAGATCCAACGGTTTGCATATGCAGAAGAATGAGCTTCGGAAAGGGATTAATCCTCGCACTAGGGATCAACAACTCGCAGATCTGAATCAGTAATCATCCCTACAGGCTCCTTTTCTTGTTCGAAACTTTTTGAGTGTTATTCTGATTTGATGTTAGCTTAGCTTAGCTCAGTGGTTAAAGTTTGGTTATTTGCCAATTCCTTCTTTACAAATCGGTATATAAAAGATGAATTTTTTTAATAGATATGTGTATGTGAAGTCAGTAGCTTTATGGCTTCATTGCATCCTCTTTTAAGTAGTTAGAAAGTGACAAATTTTATACTTTTTGAATCCATATCTATGAATGAAGTCGTATGATTTACTGTTACTCTATTGGAAATTGAAGATCAGACCTCTTACATTGGATATCTAGTGAGAGCAAACGGATCTGAGTGCTGTTTAATTAGAGTTTTAGCTATGGCTTTTGTCATGTAGATTGGTCTTATCAGAGTGTTATTTTTTTTTTTTTTTTAACTCTATAATCGTCACCGTCTTTGCAAAAGTAGTGGTTCATTTTCATTGTTCTGTTTTTATACTCTAAAGGTCTGTTTTGGCATTACCTTTTTTCTGATTTAACTCTCTTTGAAATTCAGGTACAAGGGTATATCCCATTACGAAGGAGATGAAGCAAACAACCATACAGCTCTTCCATGCCCTGGTGAGTTATTAGTTGAGCAGCATCACAGCAACTATGGTGAACCATGGGCAGGTGGTCGTGATGTATTTGAGTTCTTGGCTGAATCAGCTAAACTTAAACCAAACTCCCGTGTTCTAGAAATCGGATGTGGCACGTTGCGTGTTGGTTTGCATTTTATCCGCTATCTTAGTCCACAACATTTTCACTGTCTTGAAAAGGATGAGCTTTCGCTAATGGCTGCTTTAAGATATGAGCTTCCATCTCAAGGTCTTCTACATAAACGACCTCTTATAGTAAGAGGCGATGATATGGAATTCAGCAAGTTTGGTTCAGATACAACCTATGATCTGATATACGCAAGTGCTGTCTTTCTCCACATGCCTGATAAACTCGTGTGGACTGGACTCGAAAGACTAGTGGAAAAGTTAAAGCCTTACGATGGGAGAATCTTTGTTTCACATAACGTAAAGTTTTGTTCGCGGTTAGGAGGAGACAAGTGTGCGCAGAAGCTAGCAAGTTTAGGACTTGAGTATCTTGGGAAACAAACACATGATAGCTTGCTGTTCAATCACTACGAGATCTGGTTCGGGTTTAGACGGTTCAAAACATAAAGCCGGTTGAAGTTTTTTTGGCTGAGTCTATTTCAGTTTTCTTGACACGCCATTGTTCTCCATTCTCTGAGGACTGGATCAAGAGGTTTAGATATTGTTTTGGTGAACAAAAAGCAAAGAGTCTCTACAAAGGTTGTGAACTAGAAAGATTGTTCTGTATCAATTACTTTTATTTTTGTGTCTATGGTCAGAGAGATTCAGGTACTGTTTATATAGTAGCCAAATGATTTAAGAAATTCTTTTGTTTGTAACCAAAGACAAATTCTTTTTCATATTTTAAAAGTTGTTACCACTTTGTTTGCCAGTAATTAGATATAATGTGAAGAATGGTACTGCAAAAAAAAGAAAGGTTCCACCTGAAGTTACCATTCAAGAGACAAAGACATGTCCAAACAGATCACAGAAGGATCACAGTACCATTTTCTACAACCTTCAGCTACATCTAAAATACTACATCTTAGAAGAACTAAGACCATCAGACTCACAAATATAGACCACCCTCAATCTAAGACAATGGGGAAATCTTTTCTTAATCCATCTTGATCTTCAACCTCACCAGTTTTACCACAATCCTCGCTCTGTCTTTCTGTCTCTTCTGCTTCCTCACTGATAGAGCTATCAGGCGTGAGTGGAACACTGATGATAGCAGCAGGGTCTAGCTCGAAAGAACTAGCGGGAACTCCGTCTCTCTCCTTTCCATTTAACTTAAGTGATGGCACCCTGTGGGAGAATCTTTGCATTTCCTCTGGTGCGATCATGAGTGAGACGACTCCATGCTGCCCAGCTTGTTCATAGACCGATACAAATCCCTCAACCTTTCCTAAATAGGCCACTCCAACGCCTAGACAATCGTCAAAGTTGACCAGAACTTCCACAAAGTCGAACTTATAAGGAGGCCTGTGCTGTTCCGGGTTATTGTTCCAGCTTTTGCTCCAGTCTCTGAAAAGAGCCCACGTTTCTCCTTTCCTTGGAATCACAGCGATGAAGTGTCTGCTATGTATGATGGGATTCATCACATGAGAAAAGGTCAACTGGCTTATGGTTTCTGTACTCCCTACTTTGAACCTCCCGCAAGCAGCAGGAACAGAATCCTCATCTTTATGTTCAAACCATGTCAACTGAAGACTCGTCCCACGTTTATTAATTTTCTTGATTCGACCATACAACCTAGGCATAGAATCTATACCATCGTATAGAGCCCATACTTGACCAGCCTTGAAAGATGTCATCGTCTTGCTGAAATCTGCAAACTCTGAATCAACACACAATAATGGCTCATGTTCCTCATCACTGTCCTCAATGGAGACAAAAACTTCTTCAATATCTTTTTCATGTGCTTCACTTATTTGTACAGGAGAAGATGTAGTAGCCGAATCTTTTTCCATGTCTTCATCATTATGCTTGTGTTGTCCAAGAGCCTCAGCAGCTCTACCATTCGTTGTCAACAGTGAAGGCCCAGATTCTAGCCTACGTCTCTTCCGAGTCCCTGCTTGCATTGATAGTTCTTCTAACTCAAGAAACTTCCTCTTCACATCAACCTCTATGGCTTCTTCCAGCTTTCTCAGTTCAAAAATCTCTTCTTTCTTCTCCAGTTCAGCTGATTTCTCTCTGATGGTATCATTAAGCAACCTGAGCTCATTCTCCCTCGCTTCAAGTTCCTTAAGAGATGCTTCCATCAGCTCAGCTTCCTTTCTCCTCCTATCCAGATCCAGAATCTGTTTCCTTACAGACTCCTCCTTCAAATCCACTTCCATGGCTCGTTGCTTTAGCAAATCAAACGGCTTGTCGATTTCTTCCGACCGTAGCGATGAATCAAGAACTGATGACGCTTTCTCGTGAATCTGGTCTAGGATTTTATGCATTTCCTCCTTTTTTTTATCAACCCCCTTTAAATCACCCTCCACTACCATTAGGTCATATGCAGAAACCCTAAGCATTCAAAAATCAAAAGAAACGAACTAATAAAAAATCAATCTTTCATGAACAACAAACGATTTGAGACATTCAGAGAAATAAGAAAGGTTGTGAATTTTCCGAGAAATAAGAAAGAAAAGACCTTTCTCGAGATTCGTCTTCAGTTTGTGCCGGCGCCGGATCCTTCTCCGGCGTGTCTCTTCCGGAAGGTTGTGGATTTTCCGGTTCCATTATGATTTTGCTTCGGTTAAGTTGCTGAAAGATTTGAGCTTTTTGAGCTCTAGGAGGAAGAATACTGAGAAAGTTTGCTTTTTTTTTTCTTTCTTTTTTTTTCTAGTTAGACAGAGATCAAATTTGAAAAGAAGAGAGAGATTACTGAAAATAGAAGAAAATGGAGGGAGGAGGATCATAAAAAGTTTTTGCATACACGTTTCGGGACAAATCAGTACTTCCTTTTGTGTTTACAGCCGTTGGATTAAATTATTTAACCGTTAGATTACTCATATTATTGTTAACCGTTGGATTAAATAATTTTTGACCGTTGGATTACTGAAATCAGCAGAGTTTCTGATGATTTTTTTAGCCGTTCGATTTCGTTTGTCAGAAGATGAGAATCATTAAATAATCTTTGACCGCTGATTGATTGCAATGGAAAGGGATTGGTTTGGTAAATGGATCATTAGAAGTTGAAAAATTACCGTTAGAAGTGGGAAACATTCATCTTGTAAAGAAATTATATATATCATATACTATACATCAGTAAAATACTAAAATTACTGGTTAAAGTATCATCTCGTGTTCAAAAAATTTCTAGTTTATTAAGCTGAAAGATTAGAGCTTTTCTATGTGTTGCCATTAACTTTTTTTTTTCTGATTTCACTCTGTTGGAATTGAAGCAAAACAAGCACATAGACGAGTTACTACTTACTACTAGCTGAGTTGCGTATTTAAGTTATAGGCTAAATCAGCCAATATTAATCAAAACTCTCGTATCCTAGAAATCGGAAGCAAAACAAACACACAGATGAGTTACCATTACTTGGCTGGAAGGCTCACAAATACATGCCAACTTCAATCTAAGACAATGGGGATATCCATTCTTGTTCCATATTGATCTTCGAAGACCTCGCTTTGTTGTTCTGTTTCTTCTGATTGATCACGACTGAGTATAGAACTGCAGATAGCAGCAGGGTCTAGTTCGAAAGAACCAGCTGGAACTCCCTCTTTTTCTTCTCCATTCATTCTAAATGATGGCACTCTGTGAGAGAATCTATGCATCTCCTCTGGATTGATCATGACTGAGATGAGTCCGTGCTGCTCAGCAGCTTGTTTAAAGACCGATACAACTCCTTCAACCTTCCCTAAATAGGCCACTCCAACGCCTAGACGATCATCAAAGCTGTGCAGAACTTCAACAAAGTCGTACTTATAAGGAGGCTTGTGCTGTTTCGGGTTATTGCTCCAGCTTTTGCTCCAGTCTCTGAAAAGAGCCCACGTTTCGCCTTCTCTCGGATTCACAGCGATGAAGTGATTGTCACGTATGATGGGATGCATCTCATGAGAGAAGGTCAAGTGGCTTATGGTATCTGTACTCCCCCATTTGAACCTTCCACAAGAAACAGGAACAGATTCGTCATCTTTATATTCAAGCCATGTGACTCGAAGACTCGGCTGAGACTTGGTAACTTTCTTGATCCGAGCATACCACCTAGGCATAGAATCTATACCATCATACAGAGCCCAAACTTGACCAACCAAAAAAGAGCTCATCGTCTTGGTGAAATCATTAAACTCAGACTCAACACAATTCAGTAGTTCTGTATCCTCATCACTGTCATCTATGGAGACTATATCTCCTTCATGTCCATCACTTACTTGTACAGGGGAAGAAGCGGAAACTTGTTTCTCCTCAGTCAAGTCAACCTTCCTCGAACCCTGAAGCAAACAAGTCAGTTTCTCTTGTGCGTTAAGTTGAGAAACCACCATTTCATCGTTCTTCAGGACCAACCCCACCACATCTGCTTCCAGAAGCTGTTTCATATCACATTCATTTTCTTCCTCCTCCAATGCACTCGTTGGCTCAATGATGGAAGCCTCAGTCTTCCTCGCTATATCTTCTTCAACCAGAATCACTCGCTCTTCCTTCTTCTCCAGCTCCAGAATCTGTTCCTTTACAGATACCTCCTTCAACTCTACTTCAACGGCTAGTGATGAAGCTTTCTCCTGAATCTTATCTAAGATATTATTATGCATCTCCTCCTTTTCTTGATCTAACTCACCCTCCACTACCATGAGGTCATAAGCAGAAACTTGTTTCTCCTCAGTCAAGTCAATCTTCCTCGAACCCTGAAGCAAACAAGGCAATTTCTCTTGTGCGTTAAGTTGAGAAACCACCATTTCATCGTTCTTCAGAACCAACCCCAACACATCTGCTGCTTCCAGAAGCTGTTGCAGATCAGATTCATTTTCTTTCTCCTCCAATGCTGTCATTGCCTCAATGATTGAAGACTCAGTCTTCCTCGCTGTATCTTCTTCAACCAGATTCACTCGTTCTTCCTTCTTCTCCAGCTCCAGAATCTGTTCCTTTACAGATACATCCTTCAACTCTACTTCAACGGCTAGTGATAAAGCTTCCTCCTTTTCTTGATCTAAACCCTCTAAATCAACATCCACTACCATAAATAAGATCATAAGCAGAAACCCTAAGAATTTCAAAAACCAACAAAAACCGGTCATGAAAGCCAAAATTAAACCGATCAGAGAGAGATCCATGTAACCGGAAGCTTCCAGAAAAAAACGAAAAATTAAACCTTTCTCGAGATTGATCTGCAGTTTGTACCGGCGCCGGAGTGTCTCTCCGGAAAGGTTGCGACTTTACCGGTTCCATTACGAGTTTTGCCGTCTTTTAGTAGCTGTGAAGATTGGAGATTTTGAGCTATAGGAGGAAGAAGACTGTAGAAAGTTCGCTTCTTTATTTTTATTATTACCGTTAGACACTTAGACACAGCAAAATTTGAGCAAGAGGGCAAAGAGAGAGAGAGAGAGAGAGAGATGATTCGACTGAAAATAGAAAAAATTGGAGGGAGACTCAGAAAAGTTTTGCATATACGATTCGAGTAAAAAACATACATACACAAAGAAGAGTCAAAGCCCGTTGGATCAAATTATTTTCAACCGTTTGATTACTTTTTTCTCTATTTGTATTTTCTTTTGAACTAATCTCTATTATTTCCTTTTTTCACATATGTGTCTGTCTATTCAGACGAGAAAGGTAAGCCCATTAACTTTCAAAGAAACATATATAATAGGCCCAATAGATATTAAAATTTGAAAAATCTGGAAATATATATTATTAGGTCAAGAATATACATATGAGAGAGTATGACTCTTGTTTTCAGCTGGGATTAAATTGTATGATTAATTGATTATTGTTTTGAATTTAGTCCTATATATATGCGTTACTGCAGTCTATGCTATGCACAAATATAAAGAAGAGAATAGTTATAAATTTTTTTTAAAAAAAAATGCATGGTTCATGATGATCGAAAGAAAGATAGTCGTCGACGTAATTAATAAAAGTGTAATAATAACAGACCATGATCCATCTACTCGGGCTAATGTACTTGAGCTATAAAAACAAAAGTTCATTAATTATTAAAGAAGTTAATAGTTTTGGTGATAAATGGATAAAAACAAAAATTGAGGGGATGGGAAAGAAAAGATAAAAAAGGTTATAGCAAAATGACAAAGAATATTAAAGAAAGATTGCGACAGCTGAGGTGTGATCATTTTGAATCCCTTAATAGGACAACTAACACTATTTTTTTAATTTATTATTTCATATATAAACTTTACAACAACAAAAAAAAAAAAGCCAAGCTGTTCTCCATAGATGTTGACCGCCAAACTCTAATGCTTCCAAATCTTATTTTCTCGTATTGTTTTTGCTATGAAGTATGAACCTTTTTACAAACCACACGCCTCTTCCCTATCTTTTTATTTTGCTAACATTTTCCATATACACATACCTTATTTCTATAGGTTTTGCTTGGTACGTTACGTACTTACGCAATATTATACAATTGTGATTATAGTGCATATACAATTAATATTAAACGTGTGTATGCCCTTACATGCAATTAAACACACAATATTTCAAGTATATGTTATATAGAGAGATTTTACCTTAAACAAAAAAATGTTACATAGAGATCTCCCAAGTAAAATTAATATCGATCAAGAAGCATATTGTTAGAACTACGTACACGTCTCCTCGAAGCTCGAATTACCCATATTATACGTTCAATGGAATCCGCCCTATATGTTTTTTTTTTTTGGTTTTAAATCCGCCCTATATGTTCTTCAGCATTAAACTTGATTATATATTTACGTTCTACCTATACTGTAGTTTGAGCATATTTGTACTTCTCAACATAATCAATCTTAGGTACTGTATGAAAAGATTACCGACACTACTTTAAAACTTTCCTAAACGATTTACCGACATGCATATTACTTTTATTTTCCATATATAAACGTTTTACCGACAATATATACTTTCTAGATGAAATTTCACGACCGAGATTGTGACACTCATTTTAACACAATTTTGAAGATTTAAAACCCAAAAAAAAAAAAAAAAACACCTGGTAGCCATTTCAGCAATTAATCTTAACCACTTTCAATTTGTTCTTTAGTCTTCATATTTTTTTTTAAAAACATACTTGTTTCATATACTACATGTTTATTAAGGACTTTCGCATAATTATATATCTTATTGATTAGCTCGACACACTTCTTTCAGTGGAGTTATATAATTAACAGAATCAACAACATACGTAGTAATAGTATTTCCCATTAAGATATTTTTATGTGTATGTAGCCCATATAGGACATAAATAATTGAGTTAAAAAAAAGTTAAAGCTATCGGTATTATTACTAAAAATAGTCATATGTTTTTTTTCGGCAGTTACTACAAGACTTACCCTTTTTAATATAAAGAGCTGATTTAATTTTTAGTTGGCATAATTATTTAAGCTTAATATTCTTGTTGTTATTTGGAAAAGAGTTGATCAACAACAATGACATACACTCTACAAAAATTATTATATGCTTTTAAAAATATACTTCCGGCCGGCCCATAGTTTTTAAAAATATATATATATAAAAAAAGTTAGAAATAAAATTGACACATGACATGATCTACTCAATATTACTACTAAACATGAACTAATCATTATACAAAAGTTGTGAGATCTATGCTTAAAAAAAAAAGAGGAATAACGCATAGTCTTTTGATGAATGATGATGATGATATATTGATATGAAGAATATACCAATTCTTATCCTAAGAACATATTCTCTCTTTTGTGTTAGTGACACTTCAAAATAAATATATATAGTTTTGGATTAATCACCCTCCTCCCCTACTCATGCGTCGACGCGTCCGAACTTATGCGCGCACGTTACATGCTACACACTCTTGTCTGTGCTAAAATACGCAGAGATATTCCTTATCCTCCACCTCTTGGCGTTGGTGGCGTAATATAAATATGATATATGATTTTTTTTCTTAGAAGCAGGAGTTTTTTTTTTTTCCCATTTCCACAGAATTCACTAATCACACAAAAAAAAGTTACGAGCTTTTCCGCTTCTCGTCCTTACTTTTGCGAATCGATCTGGGTTTTAGGTGTTTCTGTGTTGTTTTTGATTAAGTTGTTAACAACAAAGAAATCAAAAAAGGGAACTTTTCTTCAATGGCTGCGAGCAATGAAGTGAATCTTATTGAGAGCAGAGTAAGTTTAGCTTTCTTTTGTTTTTAAGTTTCTATATATGTTTTTTGGGTTGCTGATTTTGACTTGGGTCTCTTTCGATTTCCTTGTTTAATTTTGGTTCTTCCATGGCTTTTGCCTTATTTTTGTTTAATATGTGTGTGTGTTTAAAGCTTATTATTATGTAGAATAGTTTATGGTGTTTTGTTTGATTTGGGTTAATCAGTTCTTTTTCAAAAGAAACTCAAATTTGAAAGCTTTATTAGGTCTTCAATTCGATTGAAACGTCAAACGTGTCGTCTGTTTGTTTGTTTAAGAGGTCTTTACATAATAATCTCTGTGCTTTTTGCCTTTTCTGTCCTCTTCTGTTTGATTCTGAATCTTAGTGTTTGTTGATTCAAACTCTGTTATCCGATTTCAAACTGACCCTTTGTTCGATTTGGTTTATACTGTGTAGTGGTTAAGATCAAACAGTTTGATAAAGACTCTCTTTTGATGCTTCAATCGAGTACAAAACACTCTCTTTTGTTGTTTCTGTATGATATAAGCTTAAGTCCTTTCATTGGTCTCTCTTGTTGTTGTTGGTGTTTTCTGTGGTTGAAATTTCTATGATTTAAGACTTAAGTAATCTGATTCTTATGATCTGCAATTTTTGTGTGATGCAGACAGTGGTTCCTCTCAATACATGGGTTCTAATATCCAACTTTAAAGTAGCTTACAATATCCTGCGTCGCCCCGATGGAACTTTTAACCGGCACTTAGCTGAGTATCTAGACCGTAAAGTCACTGCAAACGCCTATCCAGTTGATGGTGTTTTCTCATTCGATGTCCTGATCGATCGCAGGACCAACCTTCTAAGCAGAGTCTACAGACCAGCTTA
>NC_025703.1:1881906-1898877 GCF_000633955.1 Camelina sativa
TGCAGACAGTGGTTCCTCTCAATACATGGGTTCTAATATCCAACTTTAAAGTAGCTTACAATATCCTGCGTCGCCCCGATGGAACTTTTAACCGGCACTTAGCTGAGTATCTAGACCGTAAAGTCACTGCAAACGCCTATCCAGTTGATGGTGTTTTCTCATTCGATGTCCTGATCGATCGCAGGACCAACCTTCTAAGCAGAGTCTACAGACCAGCTTACGCAGATCAAGAGCGACCTCCTAGTGTTCTAGATCTTGAGAGGCCCGTCGATGGCGAAGTTGTCCCTGTTATACTCTTCTTTCACGGAGGTAGCTTTGCTCATTCTTCTGCAAGCAGTGCAATCTATGACACTCTTTGTCGCAGGCTTGTTGGTGTATGCAAATGTGTTGTTGTATCTGTGAATTACCGACGTGCACCGGAGAATCCTTACCCTTGTGCTTATGATGATGGTTGGATTGCTCTTAATTGGGTTAACTCGAGATCTTGGCTTAAATCCAAGAAAGACTCAAAGGTTCATGTTTTCTTGGCGGGTGATAGCTCTGGAGGTAACATCGCTCATAATGTGGCTTTGAGAGCGGGTGAGTCTGGAATCGATGTTTTGGGGAACATTCTTTTGAATCCTATGTTTGGTGGGAATGAGAGAACAGAGTCTGAGAAAAGCTTGGATGGGAAATACTTTGTGACGGTTAGAGACCGTGATTGGTATTGGAAAGCTTTTCTACCAGAGGGAGAAGATAGAGAGCATCCAGCGTGTAATCCGTTTAGCCCGAGAGGGAAAAGCTTACAAGGAGTGAGTTTTCCAAAGAGTCTTGTGGTTGTTGCTGGTTTGGATTTGATTCGAGATTGGCAGTTGGCTTACGCGGAAGGACTCAGGAAAGCGGGTCAAGAGGTTCAGCTTATGCATTTAGAGAACGCTACGATTGGGTTCTACCTCTTGCCTAATAACAATCATTTCCATAATGTTATGGATGAGATTTCTGCGTTTGTAAACGCAGAGTGATGTTAACGCGGGGATAAAGAAATGAGCTCTATTTTAACAGAGCCAAGAGGTCTTTCAAACTAACAAACAGGTGAGATGCTCTCTCGGTTAGTTTTGTTTTACTGTTTAGTATCTAAGTGTGTGGGAGGTTTGTGACTGTTTTAAAACGCTGGATAATGAAACGTTGAAGCTTGTAGAAGAACAGCGAATCGTTCGGAAGACTTGAAAAAGGAACAGAGCAAGTACTATATTTTCTCCTTTTTCTTTTCGTCTGTAATGTTTGGCTTTTTAGCTTTTAGTCTTTAGCCTTTTATCTTAACTAAAAGCTGATTTCTCAGCATGGGAGTGGTAAGTAACTATATATACTTCAAGAATGTAATGTTTATATACAAAAATTGTAGTGAATTTGGTAAATTTAGGGTTTGTATTGTATTTTGTTGCTCTTTTTTTTGGTTGTACTCTATTGTTTTTACAAAAAGAAGCAGTGCATGTATAAATGCTGTTAAATACGAGTGAGTGTTTTACTAACCCTTAGTTTATTTCACTTCTAAATGTTATATTGTTCATTCAACAACTTTAACGTCGAAAAAAAAACAAAGAATAATTCTGTGTTTCAAAAAGCAAAAAAACTATAGAAGGATTTTTGTTTCTACATGTGAGGAATCTTTTGTGCAATGATGAGAAACAGCTAAAGCTTGAGGAAACAAGAAAAACGAGAGCAAATAGTTTTGCCCAATAAGACAATAAACGAAACAAAATGTACAGAAGTGGTGTCCACCTTAATTTAAGACCATATATAGAAATTGATGCAAACTGTTTTCACAAAAGAGAACACTACATGAAGAATATACTTGCCTTTGGATTATGAACTATTAACATAATCCTTGTACATTTTACAAATCGGTGTATTTTCATGGAATCTTCAACCTCTTGTTCTTGAAAACTTCCATCAGAACCCAAAAGTCTCTTCAGTCTAAACTCCAGACTTTTGCTTGGTTAATCAGAGACAGAGGCCAGCTCACAAGTCCAAAAACAAGATAAGGAAAATCAATGGATGCACAGATATATATCTCAGGGAGAAACATTATATTCCATATTATAGTTGCTGAGACCTAAAACAACATTATTTGCAAGGTATGAGTAAAAAGCTCACATGATACTCAGACTAAACTCGTAAATGTGATAAATGTCATGACTCATGATAGTGGTTAAGTGGCAAAACCATTCTGAGACGGTTTAACGAGTCCTAGCGGTATAGGCAAAAGATGCAGCAGCAAAAACTGTAGTTACTGCAGAAACGAGAGTCCAGAAGTTCTGCTTCTTGTGTGCCTCTTCCGTTGATTGCTTCATGATCTCAGCTTCTTTCTTCATTTCCTCGATCATGTCCTCTTTGTTTTTGAACGCTTTCTCTATCGACTCAAGCTCCACAGCATATGATTTTGTTCCATTTTCTCGCTTCTGTTGCTCGCTAATCAATCTATCTTCTTGGTTCTCTAATTGAGACACCATAGATGCAGCACTCTTTACCATCACAAAGCTGCGTTTTGCATCTATTTCAGCGGATTCTAGTTTTGCTTTCAGAGCATCCAAAGCTTTTTTGAGCTGTACAAGCTCCTTTTCAAGTATAGCCTTTTCGGTTTTCAGTGATTCAGACTGACTCTCCAAATCATTCTTCACTGTACACAACCTCTCGCGCTCAATCTTAATTTTCCCAAGCTCTTCTAAAGTTGTTTCAGTCATCCTCTCTGATTTTAAAACCTTTGCCTTAAGATCCTTTCCATGTCTCTTCTCCTCCTCAAGTGCCTTATCAGCTTCTTTTTTCTTGAGCTCAACTTCCACAATTGCATCATTTAGCTGACCAACTTTGCAGATAAGCTCATCGTTAGATTTGGTTTGAACATCACAATCCTTTTGCAGCACAGCAACAACATGCGTTAGCTCATCAGCTTTTTGATTCAGCTCAACAAGCTTTGCCTCCCGACTAAAAACACGCTCCTCAAGCTCAATCTTCTCCCTAGACAACTGGTCAATCAACTTCTCCTTATCAGATGACTGCATATTGACCATCTCCATCTGTTTCTCTACTGAATTATTCTCCTCCACTAACCTCTCAAGCTCAGATACCTTGACAGTCTTCTCTTTCCCTAAAGCATCAATTTCCACAATCATTCTTCTCTCTTTCTCCATAGACTCATCAAGATCCTTCTCCAACCTGATAACTAGATCCTTCAAAATCCTCTCTTCCTTTGTCAAACTCTGCACAGTCTCATTCAGCTTGTCTAGCTTTTTCTCCAACTCCAAGATTTCCCCTTTCTGTTCAATCTTTACACTCTCCATCTCATTCTTTTCACTCAACAGCGCTTTGATCTCACTCTTCAGTCCATCAATCTCCTTCTTCCCATCCTCAATTGTCTTCTCCAAACCAATCTTCTCCTTGTTTACCGCTTCGATCAACTCTTCCCTCACCTCCCTCTCCTTCACCAACTTATCGTTTTCTGATTTCAATTTCCCAATCACAATCTCCAAATCGGATTCTTTCTCCTCCAACCGAACCACACATTCCTTCAAACGATTTGCTTCCTCACTCTGTGAATCAAACCGGTTCTTGATAAAGTCCCTCTCATCACAGACCTTCCCCAACTCTTCTTTCTCCATCTCAACCTTACCCATAAGCTCATTTCTTTCCCCTTTCAAAACCCTAATCTCGCTCTCTCCATCCCTCATCAACCTCTCAACTCCAACACCCATCTCTCTAAACCGGCTCTCAACAAAATCAACAACCAAACCCAACTCAATCTTCAACCCGAAATTCTCATCACTCACCTGATCCAACTCGCCACGCAAACCCGTTTTCTCCGACGCGAAACGAGCCAACTCGGTCTCCAACTCGTCCTTGGCGTGAACGAGCGAATCGATCTGATTTCTCTTCTCCATAGCCTGTTTGAGAAGCATCTCGTTGAGAGACTTCAAGTTCTGGAACCTCTCCTCGGAAGAATCGTGTTCTTCCATGGAAGACTGACGACTGAGCGCCGTGGCTTTCTTGTCAGCCTCGTGTGCTTTCTGGTTATCATTAGTAGCGGTTTCGTTACTGTTACGCGACGCTTTCTTCTTAGCCATTGGTTTCTGCGGATTCTCGAAAGTGGTGGCGGAGATTAGGGTTTTTGGGGATTTCGATGGTCAGACTCAAACTCGTTTTGAGAGAGACGAAACGTTTTTTTTTCTTTTGGGGGTAAGTTTGCAAAATTCAAAATTCATGGCCCAGATTTTGAAGGTATTAATTATCTTATCTTATCATCATCGGTCTTCTCTGATTCTCGATATTTTTCGTAAAGTTGCACGTGACTCCCTCGTGATATTAATCGTCTCGGTTCAATCGTAATCAAAAACCATATGATTTTAGTTTTTTAGTAATCGTTTCTAGTCTTTTTCTTTTTCTTTTTTTTTTTTTTTTTTTTAGTTTTTTCATAATTTNAATTTACATTCTCCAATGATAAAAAAAAAACAAAACAAGAATAGTATTATTAAGTATTCTTGTTGAATTTTAAGAAGCTAAAGCAATCTCACGAATGCGATCAAGATCTCTCAAGTGCTTAGTTGAGTTATATTCTACACTATCTAATGATTCTTCAGAATACGTTCGTTGCATCATTTTTCTCTTGGCTTCTCTTGGAGTCATCACGACACCTTCTTGACCTAGTAATAACTCCACAACCTGAATACTCATGTCAAAAGTAATTTAACCGATTAAACCAGATTCAAAACGGTCAGCATCTAGATGACGTTTAGACTTTAGACTGGACTAAGCCGTTAAGCTAATCACACAAGGGACAAGTAGATTATGTTGGTACCGTAGATTCAGAACCGGAAACCAAACCGTGCTCTACAAGACTACAAGAATTTGACATTTGTTTCTTTACCACTTTTAAACCTAAACCGGAATGGATTTAAATTGTACCTGGCTCATCCTGGGTCGTAGAAGAGAAGACTGCTCGATGCATAAAGAAGCCGTGGAAGTTAACCGGATTAGCTCTTCTCGGTTATACTCATCTCCAAGCGATGGATCCACCAGTTCTCTTATCGCTTTTTTGTCTAGCAATGGCTTAGCCTGTGACCATATAAGAGAAAATGAAACATATATAAATCGTACCAGACTGATAAAAAGGAATGTCGAATTGACTGTGAACCGGTACGGTTTAGTCTCAAATTTCAAACCGGTCTTCATACTCACCCATAAGACTAGGCTCTGCTGAGACTCGTCAAGAGCAGGATGACCGGTTATGAGCTCGAGGAGGAGAACTCCAAAGGCAAAAACATCAGTCTTCTCGTCGACAATTCCGTGCATGAAATATTCTGGTGCAAAGTACCTATAAAACATTGTCGAAACCAAATTCTTCATTGAACTACAAAACAAAACCCATAAATGTTTTGCTAAAAGTTTCAAATAGTTACCCGAATGTTCCCTCGAATTTGGATACGTTATGGTGCGTCAATTGCTTGGGAAGCCATTTGGCTAACCCAAAATCACAAATTTGCGGTTGAAAATCTTCGGTGAGAAGAATGTTATCGGCTTTGATGTCTCGATGAATGATTCGTCTTTGACAACTCTCATGAAGATACATTAGTCCATCTGCTGTTCCTAACGCCACCTTGTAACGTCTGCTCCAAGTCAGCTTATCTTTTGATGGTCCTGAGATACGTTTAGAACTGATAAGTTTAAAAGTCAGATCTATTCGTTTAAGTTTAGGGGTGGACATACGAACCATGGAGGAGAGAGCCTAGGCTTCCAAGAGGAGATAGCCGGAAAACGAGATGCATTCCACCCTCGATACAACAACCGATGAATTTGGCTGTGTTAGGATGATCAACATGAGCTATTATACCAAGTTCCGACAAAAACTCGGCTGTTTGCTCGTCCGGTGTGCCTTTCGTCAAACGTTTCACAGCAATTAGCTTCCCTTCTGGTAAAATTCCTTGGTACACCTCCGCATAACCACCTCTTCCGATAATGTTTTCTGCAAACATTTAGTAGAAGCATCTTTTTCAATCACTGTCACAGAGAAGCACCCAAACAGTTCTTTATAGTAAAAGTAAAACAGAGTATGTATATATAACTCAGATACCGGGATTGAAATAGTCAGTTGCGATTTCGATGTCAGAGATTGAGAAGTTGTGAAGAGATGATTGGAAATTGTAGATGTCGTGAAGGATCAAACCATTGATATGTGGATCTGCGCTTTTGTTGCGTTTGGAGATAGATGGGGCAGCGCCGCTCAAAGGAGGAAAGGAAGAGAGGCGTTTCATGGATCTGCGTTTCCATAGCTTGAAGAACTTTCCCCAGTTAGAAGATGCTCTGTGATTAATGCACCGTACGTTTGCGTCTGCATCTGCATCTGCGTCTGTGTTGTTCTTATCGCTAGCTTCTCTGTTTGGAGGAGGAGGATCATCAGAGGAAGATGAGGAGGAAGAGATTGAGCATCGGGTTAAGCAGGCTTCGAGGGCTCCTCTCGGTGATTTAGGGTCTTGCTTTTCTTTCTCTACCTCTAGACATCTTAGATCTGAGAGGAGAATAAGAGAGAAAACGTTGGAAGAAGATAGGTTTTCGTGATCTACAAGCAATGCATGAGAAAACATAGGACAAGGAGAACAGAGCATGAAACAGAGGAGCTGGATGTTACCGTGAGCTGAAGCAGAATTCATGAGAAAAGCGTTGGTTCTTTTGTGTTTTGTCGTATGGTTCACGTCGTTGTAATCTTCTTCAGTGACATAACTTGAATATTTAGAGTTGTACCTGCCTCCCAAGATTCGGAATAGAAGAACAATAAGTAAATTGTCCAGGGAAGTGAGAGAAAATAGTTGGGAAAGTTCTTTAATATGCTTAAACATTTATGAAGTTTCATTGAAAAAGTAGCAGAACAATAGATAAAATTCCAAACTTTCAGACATTCATATCATGTCTACAGAGAGAACTTTATCAAATATGAGAACAAACATAAGAAAACATAGAAAAATAATTTATTTGGTATGAATAATTTACATTGGAAGAGCACAACACAAGGGAGAAGCTTCCTTGCTTTGGTCTACCGCCATGACAAAGTTTTATTTTCTTTGAAACTTTTAAGATTTTCTCATAAACCTAAAAGAACCAAAGACAGAGGAACATGGAAAAGAAATAGAAAGAAGTTTGTTTCCAAAAAGAAAAATAGAAAGAAGTTTTTGAACTTTGGTGTTCGTCTCGAGACATCCGAAAGAAAAGGTTTTGTCTTTGTGTTTAAAAATTTGATTACTAATTTAATTGTTTCTTTCGTTTACCAATGGTAGATCTACTAGTTTTTTTGTTTGTTAAGCTATTAATTAGACTCTAATATGACTAAATCCTATATTTAGCAATACCTTTTGATTTTCTCTCTTTGGATTGAATCGACACTTCTCTTAGCTTCATTTATTGCGAAAAGGGTCCGTAGAACTCGATTTGTATGTCGTCTCGTTATCCTAAGTCCTATGGTATCCCCTAATTTAGAGTCTTTTAAAGATGAAAAGATTTTCATAGTTTCTTTATCTGGTTGATCATAGATTCATAATCAAGGGATTTGTACTTTTTAGTTATTAACTAAAAGTAAAGGAAACCCAAGTAAATCTATCCAAGTATTTTACATTCTTGTATATATGTTTGTGATACTTGATCCATAAAAAAAAAGTATATATTGTGATGAGGATGAAAATAATACTTTTTTATTTGGGACAAACGATGAAAATAACACCTATTCTGTTTTTTTCAAGTAATAAAAATTACTCGTTTTGTGGTTTCTTATAAATAGGATAATTTTTGTGCGTGTATATGATGCAGAAAGCCTGCATTAAAACCTGCATTGACTTTATTGCTTTGAACCCAATTATATGATTTTTTTTTTCTGAGATATTGATGGGTTTTCTTTGTTTTTTCTTGATTCCTAACTATTATTTCAAGGGTTATCTTAGTTAAGTTTTAGATGGTTAAAGTTGTCATCACAATGATGATTGAAATGAATAATTGAAATGATTGTTCAATACTTAATTGTTGTGTAAGATGGGGGACATCGATCATTATGAACATCTTGTTAGGTACTGACGTACTGTTCTGTTTTATCAAATCAAATACCCTACGTTCTATAACGATGGTTAAATAATTTATTTCGCTAGCACTGGGTTCCAACATATTCAGTTCAACTGAGCCGACAAAAGAGGTTATAGACTGGGGGGGGATTACTATTTCACAATCTGCAGTTATAGACTTATAGTTTGAAGAGGTTGAATTTATAGACCCATTCGTTAACCATTTCACAATCTGCAGGTATACTAATTTGTATAAAGCTTTACTGGATACTATATATCACAGCTGGGGGGAAAGACCAAAGTCCAAAAAGAGCATCGGATCCGCGGGAAACAAGGGTCGTAACGGATCAAATCTTTGAGTCAATTACACGTCATTGTGTATGTCAATATGTCATAAACCATCACCAAAAAGAAATAGCAATGATAACAAAGCATGCATATTACCAATCTAGTCACACACTGCATGATGTAACATTGTATCATTTGTGAATATTTTGAGGAAAAGAAAATATTATTGAATATCAATTGTAAAAATAATATTTATTACCGTGCAATATGTAAATTAGTAGATTATATAGATGCTGGTAATTACTACTTTGGATTATATAGATGCTGGTAATTGTTGAGTCACTCAACAATTTATAATTGCTAATGCATCGGACTTTTATAGTAGTATCTAGAATAAATTAGTTCAAATTGTCTAATTCGTCCAAAATCATCATGCATGGGTTTTAACTAAGCCAGCCTAGCTATCGTTTATGCTCTACAATATATATATATATACATACATACATACATGTGTTGGTTTACAGAGAGATAAATATAGACATATATATATATATATATATATATATATATATATATATAAACTCAAAACATATCAAGAGTTTTGAGATCTAAAAACACGGTGCCTTCTCCATCTCCTCCGGTAAGTTATCCAAATTCTATTTTTCCTTTTTTTTTTTTCTTGAACAGATTCACATAGCGAAAAAGTTGTTACACATCTTATATCTACGTACAAATAAAAATTGATAAGTATTCGTTGCGGTTGATTTGGAAAAGGGGAATTGCGAAGAAAATGACGAGAAGAAAAGACGACGACATGGAGAAAATGAACGGAAAATCTGAGCCGTTGCTGCTACCGGAGAAAGAATCTGACGTCTCAGAAGAAGCTTCGTGGATGGTTTATCTAAGCACATTCATTGCCGTTTGTGGTTCCTTCGAGTTTGGAACATGCGTAAGATTTTTTTTTTACTCTATCTCTAACTTTTAACCTTTTTCAATTAATCCCCTTACAAGATACGAGACAATCTTTGTGTGTGTGTGTGTTGTTTTTGTTTTAATAGGTGGGGTATTCCGCTCCGACCCAGTTTGGGATTATGGAAGAGCTTGATTTATCATATTCCCAGGTTTCTAAGCATATAAATTATGTATTCTACATTTTATAGATGTGTTGCGATATAGTATGTATATTTCTCAAATTTTTGTTTGTGTGTTTTGGCTAATCTAGTTTTCAGTTTTCGGATCGATATTGAATGTGGGAGCAGTGCTCGGCGCCATTACATCGGGGAAGATCTCCGATTTCATTGGTCGCAAAGGGGTATAACTTAGCTAAACATCTCCACAAGCACACAATAATCATTTTGTGATATGTTGCATTTTGTAATATTTCAGTCACAATCATATTTTCTAAACTAAAACATAATATATTAATATAGTTTTTGGTTCACATGGTTTTTCGAGACAGGCCATGAGGTTGGCTTCAGTGATCTCTGCCATCGGTTGGCTTATTATTTACTTCGCCAAGGTTTTTCTTTCTATGTGCAAAAAATTTCTTCACTATTTGTCTTAAAAAGAAAAAATTTAAATAATATTGAAAATTAACGATTTCAATATTGTTGTTTAATTTTTTCGATGTTATAAGGGTGACGTACCTTTGGATTTTGGAAGATTTCTCACGGGTTATGGTTGTGGTACGCTTTCCTATGTGGTATGACATGTTACAAAGCTTTTTTTTTTTCTTAGGACATGTTACAAAGCTATATACCCTTATGGATAAAAAGCCATATTATTATGCCTTTTTGTCATGAAACTCACATTTGCACTGATTTCTGTGTAGGTACCGGTTTTCATCGCCGAAATCAGTCCGAGAAATTTACGAGGAGCATTAGCGACGCTTAACCAGGTGATTTTATATGATCCCATAGAAATGTATGATGGTTACAACATAGTCATATTCAATATGAACTAGCAAATGTTTTGTGTATTAGAATTTCAAGCTTGTGAAAAAAGGGTTTATTTGTGGTAGAAAATCATAATAGTACTTGAGCTGTTTCAATTATTTTTAATTTTAATAAACAAAACATAACTATATTGGAAAATATTTTTTTGATTAGTAATATTGTTAATGTTGCAGCTCTTTCTTGTTATCGGATTGGCTTCTATGTTCCTCATAGGCGCTGTCGTAAACTGGAGAACTCTTGCATTAACCGGTAAATTTGTCTGTGCGGTAGCTTAACCGGAAACATTTGGTATTGGTTTAGTAACTATGGTAGTAAATTTCATTTGGTTATAACAAAATTAACCAGGTTTAATCAACCAATTTCAGGCGTCGCACCGTGCGTGGTTCTATTCTTTGGGACTTGGTTCATCCCTGAATCACCTAGATGGCTGGTAAGATCAAAGCTCCATATATGAATTTCGGTTTAGAACCTATGGCTGGAAACTAACCGACGTAACTCGGACGCGTTTCGTGTTTAAAGGAAATGGTTGGCCGCCACTACGATTTTAAAATTGCGTTGCAGAAACTGAGAGGTCCTCACGCCAATATCACAAGAGAAGCCGAAGATATCAAGGTACCAACTCAATTAAACCAGAAAAGTCGAAATAAGAAACCGGTTTGGTACGTCACATGACATTTCTAATATTTGGATTCCGGTTTATAGGAGTACTTGGCGACTCTGGCCCACCTCCCAAAAACCACACTATGGGACCTTGTTGACAAAAAGAACATTCGATTTGTGATTGTAAGAATCTTCAATTCCAATAACTGACGGTAATTATGTTTCTCTGTTATATTTGGTTTAGTCTTATGGTTGTATTGTATCAGGTGGGAGTTGGTTTGATGGTTTTCCAGCAGTGCGTCGGAATAAATGGTGTTATATTTTACGCACAACAAATATTCGTATCAGCAGGTTATAATTCGAACAAGATCTAGCAAAAAGTTGAACACTATCATTGTTTTTTATCTTAGACCAATATTCATCGGTTTGTTATGTTCCGGTTTTGGTAATACCAGGAGCATCCCCAACTCTTGGAAGCATTTTGTACTCGATCGAACAAGTTGTTCTAACAGCACTCGGTGCAACATTGCTAATCGATAGGCTTGGAAGAAGGCCACTTCTTTTGGTATGGTTCTTACTTAGCTTGGGTTTCCAATAAACCGCAAAATACCGGTTTAGATTGTCCGGTCTGACAATGTCGGTTGTACATTGCAGGCATCAGCTGTTGGGATGTTGATTGGATGTTTGCTCATCGGAAATTCATTTCTTTTGAAGGTCGGTTCAATCAAAATATTAAGCTTAGGTAGAGTCGTTTGAGGTAATTAGGAAATAAGGACGTATAGATTATATAACCACAATGACTTTGGTTTTAATGTTAATTAATCAGGCCCATGGTTTAGCACTTGATCTCATCCCGGCCCTTGCAGTTACCGGTGTCTTGGTAAGCAATGAACCCAATTATTGGTTTTAACATCCGGTTTAATCCTTGCTAGTTTGATCAAGAAATTCAATTTTCAGGTTTATATCGGTTCATTCTCGATTGGAATGGGTGCAATCCCATGGGTTATAATGTCTGAGGTAATTTTTAAACAATATAGAATGTTCACATATTCACATTCGATAAATATTCTTGACATTAACCTTATAACTTATTAAAAAATGCAGATATTTCCAATAAATCTCAAAGGAACTGCTGGAGGACTTGTCACTGTGGTAAATTGGTTAAGTTCTTGGTTTGTTTCCTTCACGTTCAACTTTCTCATGATTTGGAGCCCTCATGGTATTACTTTTTTCTTTTATTTACATAACTAAGGTAAATTAACAAACAACAAATGAATAGTGTTGACCATATATATATTTAATTGTTTTCAGGTGCATTCTATGTGTATGGTGGGGTATGTGTATTAGCTATTATCTTCATAGCAAAACTTGTTCCTGAAACCAAAGGCAGAACCTTGGAAGAGATTCAAGCAATGATGATGTAATTCTACAATTAATGTTTTTTCTTTATATAAGTAACAAATATCTACATGCAAAAGTTGCAAATGCATGCCATATATTTTTAAATATAACTGAACTTTCTTGTTTGTTAACCGAAGCTCTGCATATAAATTTAACAAGTTCACTAGTGATCAATTGGAATGGGCATGTTTCGTTCTTTGGTAAAAGGTTTTCCTGATCAAAGTCAATGCTTACAATTTAAAAAGATAAAAGAAGAAGGACCTAACAGGCTCCATTTTGAATGTTTTTGGAATTTAGGTAGTTTGATTAAAAGATTGAGTGTAGACTAAAACGAGTATTGTGTTATCACGGTTTCGTCTATTAATATATAATCTTTCGCTTTACACATTATGATTAAAAAAACGTTAAACTGCCAATATGTAACATCCACTTAAGTTAAATTAAAATAAGAAAGAAAACGCGTAAAGTAGCTGCTAGAGTATTGAATCTATTGACATGATCAACCACCGCGACAAATTCGTGGCCATATTTTAATTCTTATTTGTTTGTTTTTGTCTTCTTTTTATCAACTGAATTTTTTTATCCTACATTTCATTCTTACGTTTACTTTTAGTACCAATAAATTTCTTCGTGGTCGGGTGGTCACTGGTCACCGTTCTTACGTTTACCTATTAGTACAGATGCAAGGTGTTATTAGGGCCTGTATATATTCGTATTATAATTTTTAGGGTTTATCACGTTGAATAGTTGTCATACTAGTATCGTAATAATATTTTTTTAGAATTTGTTATTGACAAATTTGGATCAACTACACTTTAATCTCTCTCAGAAATATGTGATATGCAGATTGAGAGTACGTTTTAGATATTGCACCACCACATTAAACAGTTGAGAGATATATTTTTTTTAAAATGAATTTGTCCACATCACCAATTACTAACACTACAAGAAATTGTTTGAATTCCTACCGCGGAAATAAACGGAATTTAGAAGAAAACTGTTATTTGTTACCGTTTACCTACCAAAAACGAAGGAGTTAATAGCCCGAAGATAATTGAAATTTGTGCGAATTTGGAAGAAAAAATCTTTCCAATTTCCTTCAAATCTGTGTTTGAAGGAAATTTCGTAGGAAAAACGCAAGAAGAGTGAAAGGTAGCATCGTCCATTTACCTTCGATATATTTGAAGGAAATTGATTCCTTCAATGTTTCCTTCTAATAGTTTTCTTTCGTTTTCCTACGAAAGTTTCTCACAATTTCCCTTCTATTATTACCTTTCAATTTTCCTTCGAATCATTAACCACATTATTTCAAAAATTTAATTCTATTTTCCTTCAAAAACATCATTCTATTTTCCTAGATCAAACCCCAAATTAAATCTACTTTCGTATATCAGACCCCAAATTAATTATTTTTTTGTTCCCAAAATATTTTGCTTTTTTAATTTAATTTATAAACAATAGAAGGAATACATATTTCATTAAATCCAAAAACAGTACCAAAAATAGTTTCAATCCATACAATTTTACATCTTCAGTTGAAAATCAACTACCAAAAAACTTCTTGCCTGGAGACCTGCTTCTAAGGTTGTGTTGCGTCATCATCGTCTTCGACGGTTGGTGTCACCGGGCAGCCAGGTGGTTGTAGATCAGGAAACCGACCTACAAGGAGTTTGTTGCACTCCATGAGATACTTGGTCTGAGCGTCCTTCTCCAGTTCTCTAGCCTTCAAAGTTTGAATCTCCTCTTGTAATTTAGGAATCTGTCGTGGAGCTGAAGAGGAAGACGGGCATTCATCGTCAAGAAGGTTACCAAACCCATAACGTTTTCCTCTAACCTTCGGAACAATCTGTAAGATAAAACCAAGACATGTAAATTAATCTCATTGGCCAATGAAAGAGATTGTAGAAGCTTAGCATAATCTGAAAATGCAAGAGTTAAATTTTTTTTGTGTAAGAGTAACTTACACCACGCATAATAGAGTTAATCTCCTCTCGTGTAAGAGGATTTGTTTGAAGCGAAGCATCACCATCAGGTTGCCGTTGAGATTGGATGAGCTCCACCTGACTAGAAGCCATATCAAGATAGTGTTTTGTCTTCATATCGCTAATGGTTCTGGTCTTTTTGTCTAAGTGTGTTTGTTCCATGAAATGAATCATATTAGGCTCTGTTCCTAGCTCAATTGTCTGAGAAAAACAGAAACAACTACAATTACAGACAGAACACAATTGGCGTAAGAAACAAACATAGAGCTGAGTAATAGAACTACTTACTATCTCATCCCAACGTCGTTCATATGTTTTTGCACCATTGTTGTGTTTAGCCACCCCTAAACCACCTCTTGTACTTCCCCGATTGGTAGAGTTTTGGGCAGCAATCCCTATGGTTTTCTTATTTGTCCACATCCTGATGTAACCATCAAATAGACTTTTCTTTGCCTTCATCCAATCCGGTAAGTTCTCAGGACCTTTGTCCTTCCATGTTTTCTTCCACTCACGAACATTTGCTTTGAAAGATGCTTTGGCTTGCTTGTTGTAGTGTGTGCGAACATACTCTGTGATGTTGGGGTCCCAGTTGAACTCTTGCTGCATGTAGATGACCGAATGAAGACAAATTAGAAACCACTAACCAGTTATAGATTACTTTAAAACATCATACACAGAAAGGAGTTATTTACCGCAAAGGCTCTGAACCAACGTTTTTTAATTTCAAGTGGGAGAGATCGATATGTTGGATATGGCTTTGGGAGATCAGATTTTAGCATCTTTAGGATCTGCTTTGTTATCTTACCGGATCTTTAGGATCTGCCATGAAACGTTCATAGTTTTGCCGAGTATGTTCCTGAAAAAAAAACATAACACTCAAAAAACAGAACATGTAAGATGAATTGATTAAGTTCAAAAAAAAAGAGAGTATTGTATGCTTTGCAAACGCAAGAACAAGAAGCGATACCAAGAACATGTATGGCAGACCATGTCAATGGACCACCCAAATTAACAACTACTTCTATAAACCGATTCAAAGAACATGAGAGCAAGAAGATACCATTTTGGACACATAGCTAGCGTTCTAGAAAGAGCAGTATCTATTCCTGTTTAGAATCCTATTTTTTTATTTTGATTCTTCCTAGTTGTAACTGAATATTATTTAGCCTTCGTGGAGTTACATGAATGACTATACTTATCGAATAGAGATAGAACACTACTGAATCTATATAAATGAATGCCTTGCCCCTAGAAGGAAAAATAATACATTTGGTAAAATAATTAAATTGATATCAGTTGCAAAACCTAACATAAAAATCCAGAGAAAACAAGAATTAACCGAAATTACGAATCGTAAAAAATTAAAAAATTACAATGGCTTTCCAAGTTTTTGAGTACAAATACATACCGAAAATTGTGGCGATACAAGCGGAGACCACGAAGAATTGTCAGTCATCCTTTGACTCGATCCTTTCCGCTTAGACATGAGAAGAAATAGAAGGATCCGACGGTTAAGAGTTGAGAGAGATCGTCGTCCATAAAGAATCGGTGAAAAAGACACAGAAGATGAAGCAGATCCAACGGCTGATCTCTTCGTCTGTAAGTGAGAGGTGAAAGGGGTGAAAATTCTGCGTGGAGTTGTTTCTAAGATTTTTTCACCTAGAAGGAGTTTGTAATGAGGTTTCAAGCCCATTAACAAAACAATTCTGCTAAAGCCCAGTACAGAATAAGGTTGAGTAAATGCCCAATTTCAAATAATATTACATGCCTAAGTACAAATTCCTGGTTTATAAAATTATGTTTTTTTTTAATAATCATATTTTCATAAATAATTTTGTATTTTTAAATAAATTTATTGATAATATTTCTGTTGCAAATACTTTTTCTATTTCCAGTATTATTTATATAGAAAGATAAATTTTAAGTTTATTTTCTAATTTCAGTTTTCTTATAAGAATTAAAAAGCTTCAATTAAATTAACCAATTTATGCTTTTAAAATATAAAAAATTATTGACGCTTACTTTGTTTAGTCTGAATCAGATCAAGCAGAATCAAACTCTTCATCAAACTCTCCAACCTGTTTGACGTTTTTACTGAAGTAACAAAATATCAAGTTCCTATTTTGATATTATCTTTCAATTCCCTACGACTTTTCATACCACTAATAATTCGAAGGAAAGTCGAAGGGTATTTTCTTTCGAATTTTCTTCGACTTATTTTTCCTATTTTATACCTTCTGTTTTCCTTCGGATTACCCTACGAAATATGTTTCGAAGGAAAATGATAACAATTACCCCTTCCTAATTCCTTCTCCTATTTATCCTTCCCTTTTCTTGCAATTTACTTTCTACTTTTCTTTCGAAAATATATTTCGATGGATTTTCGAAGGTAATTTCCTTCGCTTTTCTTTTTTCTTTTTGTGAAGGTTTTTTCTTTTCTATTTTCCTTCCACCTCTTTTTTCCGTCAAAAGTTAGCAGGTTTTACGAAGGAAAATACTCTTTCCAAAATATTCGTAGGAAACGTTGTAGGAAAACGACCTATTTTCTTGTAGTGTAAAAACCATGCATGAATGTAATATCAGCATAAACAGTTAGCCTTTCAATGTAAACTCATTCTTATTTTAAAATATTAAATAGAAAACTTGCCATAAGCGAATCCTTTTTCTTGATAATAC
>NC_025703.1:1899379-1909520 GCF_000633955.1 Camelina sativa
AAAAAAAAAAAAAAAAAAAAAATCACAACTGTGATGTGTTAAAAAAGGAAATGCCTCCTCTTATGGATCATTAAATAACTAATGATTTAGAAGAGGCTATATAGACGTGATCCACATGTGACCTTGGAACACACCACGAAAGAATTGTATCGAGGACTTAAATGTTAGAAGACTTGTTCAATTTAGATCTATTAAATCTAATTAACAAAGTCGAACCACCAATAGGAAGATGAGCGTCGATGAAGTTGCGGAACTAGATAATTAAATACTCCATCAAATAGATTGGCAAACTGGTCATTTTATGCTTCGCATTAATTAAGTATTAGAGCAAATAACATCCCAGTATCTGTGTTCTCAATTTTGGACGAAATTATTAAAAGCCTACTTGAAATAAAAACATTCAATTCCTGATAAGACTTCTGATTTTTTTTTTTTGAATAACCTCGCTGATTTAAATATGTGATCTAATTAATCTAGCAATACAAGCAAACTGTACTTTCCAACTGTCATTTACAGTTTATTTTTTATTTTTTACTTTAGCATAATAATGTTTTTTTCACATGTTATTGCATAAACATGATGAGCAATCTAGCTAAGTTTTTTTTCTTTAATTTATGACTTTCTATCAGGGATTAGTCTTTTTTTTTTTTTTCTTGTCAAACAGTCTAGCAATTATAAAACGATCGGAATAATACTACAATGATGGTACGAGCACGAATCCAATATTGCACCATAACTGCAGTAGATAGATGGCATAACAGTAAATAACGACGTCAACGCATCTAAATAAATCCATATAAAGAGAAACCATAGCTATCAGAGTCGTCTCTCTATCCCTCTTGTTCTTGTTCTTCAGCTCGGTTCAATTCTAGTTTTTTTAGATACTTTGACTGAAAAAAAAAATGGAGGGAGAGAGTAGTAGTATTGAGAAAGGATTATTATTGGTAAATAAGGAAGAGAGTGCAACTACAAGTACTCCACTTCTTTTCTTCACCACTTTCATCATCGTCTCTGCGTCTTTCTCCTTTGGCGTTGCCGTATGGTCCCATCTCTCCCTTTCTAAATTTTGATTTGATTACTTCTTTTTTTGATAAACTTTTAAAAAATCAACTGGTATTGAGAACTGGCTCATGTTTCTCTATAGAACTTTAATATTCTGATCTCTTTAGACCCATCACCATGATACATAAACTTCTATCATACCAACAGTTGACAAATTTCTAAAACCCGCCATCGCCATGATATAGAACATCATGATATAGAATGGTCACTCTATATATATATATATTTTATAATACTTATTTTCTCTATGTTTTGGAGTATTCCAAATAGCATTTTTCGAAAATCATATCAGAATGGGTTTTGCAAAGAAATATCCCAACTGTCTTAAATTGCATGTATCTTCAATTACTTTTTGATGAGAATCAGTTAGGGCATACTGCTGGTACAATGGCCTTCATTATGGAAGATCTTGATCTTAATATCGCACAAGTAAGTCTATCTTTAACTAAGTTCATAACTACTTCTGATACGTTTTAAGATATAAAAAAGGTTCAGTTTTATTAATATTTTATTTCGCAGTTTTCTGTATTTGGTTCTCTATTGACGTTTGGAGGAATGATCGGCGCAATTTTTAGCGCCACGATTGCAGATTCATTTGGTCGTAAAATGGTTAGATTTTTTTTTTAATGGTTAGATATTTACTGTAACATATTCCTTAATTAAACCTCAAATCCCTTTTTAATAATGTTTTCGTTCTAAAATATTTTCTTAAGACCTTGTGGATCGCGGATGTATTCTGCATAAGTGGATGGCTTGCAATTGCACTAGCCAAGGTTTGTTTCTTCACTAATATTCCTTTAGTATTAATTGTTACATTATAAGCTTACTCTCTGATACCGAATATTTTATCTTTGCGTAGGATATTATTTGGCTCGACTTGGGACGATTTTTCGTGGGAGTTGGAGTTGGTCTCCTTAGCTACGTGGTACTTTTTTTTTCGGTTCTGAATATAAATTTTCTATTTATCATCCCTTTACCATTTTTTTTTGGGGTTAATTATAGATATCTCTAAACTTTTAATAACGCTGGTTTATATATATATATATATATGTTTTTATAGGTTCCTATATATATCGCAGAAATAGCTCCCAAAAATGTGCGAGGCACTTTTACTTTTAGCAATCAGGTTATGTAAATTTTATAGTTAGTTTATAATCAAATATATGTATATGTAATATGTGTGCTGATGAATAATGTTTAGCTATTTACAGTTAGTTTATAATCAAACTTATATATATCATGTATATATGTGTACTGATGAATGTTTAGCTATTTACAGCTGTTACAAAACTGTGGGCTCGCAATCGCGTATTTCCTTGGAAATTTCATGTCATGGAGAACGATTGCCCTAATCGGTGATTCAGTCTCATATACTTTTATTTATTTTTCTCCAACTTTCATTTTCGATAATTTAATTTAATTTCTGGAATAATAAAACTGTTTCACTAGAGATGCTTTAACGTCTTTCAGGCATATCTCCATGCTTGATACAACTTTTTGGGTTGTTCTTCATTCCTGAATCTCCAAGGTGGCTGGTTAGTCATACTCATATGATATGAATCATATCATACGTGCTGTCTACTTTTTAGAAAAAAAATTACAAATGGAAAATATATAACGTCATTAATTAATTATTGTAGGCAAAAGAATGCCGCGACGAAGAATGTGAGGTTGTTCTTCAGAAATTAAAAGGAGAAGAAGCTGATATTAAAAAAGAAACCCGAGAAATCATGGTACATTAAAATTATGAAAATTAGTATTAAAACTTTTTTACTATCTCATCCATTATTTTATGTTTTACGTACCGAATTGTTTCTCAGAAAACTAAGTTGTATTCTAAAAATATATTGTTTGTTTTATATAAACTTTCAACATTAATTATTTTGGTCATCTTTATACTAATTTTGCAGATTTCTGTCGATGCTTCCGCGAATATCAGCATGCGTAGTCTTTTCAAAAGGAAATATACTCGTCAACTTACGGTATGAAAATGGGTTTTGTTCATTAGCAACAAATATTTATACTCGAGTAATTTCAATGACGTATAATTGGTTAACCTGATTTTTTTTTGGTTACCTAAATTTAGATCGGGATAGGTTTGATGCTTTTGCAACAGTTAAGTGGAAGCGCAGGATTATCTTATTACGTAGGCAGCATATTTGATCTTGCGGGTAAAACTTTATCAATTTCATTTAGATATTATATCTTTCTTAATTCTTATTATATGATCATCACGTAATTAAATTAATGGATTTTATAAAAAGGTTTTCCTTCTCGGATTGGGATGACGGTGTTGTCTATTGTCGTGGTACGTATATTATGTAACTTTCTTCGATTAGATTTTATGAAATTGTAATTTTAGTGCCCCCAGTAAACACATCATTGATCATGATAGGTACCAAAAGCTATATTGGGTCTGATACTTGTGGAACGATGGGGACGACGGCCACTTCTTATGGTTATAATATTTTGTATTGTTTTAATTTATTAACTACGTGTTGGACATAAAACAAAAATGATTAATTACGTTGATAAAATATCTATTTTCTTTTAATGTACAAATTTGCAGGTATCTGCATCTGGTTTATGTTTAGGTTGTATCTTACTTGCAGTAGCGTTCGCACTGAAAGGTGTCCCTGGGATTGTAAATGTTACTCCCACTTTGGCATTTATAGGAATATTGGTAAGTGAGATCCAATTTATGCAATTTCAAAAATAAAAAAAGTCATGCTTTTCATTTATTTGAATAATTAAACAACATGATATATTTTAAGTTTATAATCAAACCGACGACCCTGTTGTATTGAATGTTTTAACATATACAGTACTATATAACTGTTATTAATTTTTAGTGATATAATCTATTGTAATTACAAAATGTGATTTTGTTAATATAAAAAATCAATATCCAAACAGACATATAGTATGATGTTCGCAGCTGGATTAGGAGGGCTACCATGGATTATAATGTCTGAGGTATATGCACATTTATTTACTTTTGGCATGCGTAAGCAAAGTTATTTCTGACTTCTTATGTTGACATTTTAATTGTTCAATTAATATATTCGTTATATTATTGTTTAGATATTCCCGATGAACATGAAAGTGGTAGCTGGGAGTTTAATAACCATAACGAACTGGTTTACTGGTTGGATCGTCAGCTACAGTTTCAATTTCATGCTTCTTTGGAGCCAAACCGGTACGTCAAAACTAGTCCAGAAGCACTAAACCGGTTTATGAAATTTAAGATGTCGGTATCTTGATTTATTTTTGTAAATTCGAATTGCAGGGACTTTTAGTATATTCGCCATGATAACTGGAGTAACGGTTGTATTCGCATGGTGGATGGTACCAGAAACTCGAGGTTTAACCTTAGAAGAAATCCAACTTCGACGTTCCTAATTAATACTTCGAGTTATCTTAAATGTCTAATACAAAATGTTCGGGGAACAAAAAACAAACAGAACAGTACTCCTAAATGGTTTCCACGATGAGTTCCACAATGCTTTTTGTTGCTTCACAAGAGTTTCTACATTCACTACTTGTATTTTCTATTTTTCTTTCATCTTTTCATCTCTGCTTTGCATTCTAACTTTCAAATGTTGTCCCTTGTGAAAAAAGCAAAATAAATAAAATTATTATTATTTTTATAAAAATAATAATAATAAGATAATCAATACAGAACGTGTATATATATACATATAGATATCAGTGTAAAGCGAATATGGTCTAAATTCTATGTAAGGTCATGTTACCCATGATGCAGACAGTTGTGCTATAATCTTTTTTGTTTGTCAAACCAAACTTCCTTGGTATAGGAATTAGGAAGCCCCACCGAACCTGTTCGTTTCAGGTTAATTAGATCGTGAAAAGTCGAGCCAACCCAACCAAAAACTTCTGACATAAAAAGTGAAAATAATACAATGAATTTTTTTTTTTTTTTTGATAGGAATGTGAATATTCATATAATACAATGATTTGATCATGTGATATCGCATGCACGTTTCTTGGTCCAAAACTCACAATCTTTTAGCCTCGTGGTACCTTTCGTTTTCCGTCCAGGTTCAGTGAATGATATTAGCTTTTTCCCTAAGTCCATCTAATTCGTTCATTTAATATGCAATACATACTGTACAATGGACACACCGTATCCAGTTTCAAGACTTATTAATATACTGTATATCATTATCAAAAATATGTAAATAATATTTGCAAAGACACTGCCAATATATAATAATTTTTATATTTGCTTTTTTTTTAAAACAATTTTACATGGTATTATACAATGTAATGTTTATTTAGGTTGTCCCTGTAAGCGAAGCTTGCAATTCTTCTAGTGACTGTCCTTTGGTCTCCGGGACGAGCATCCAAATGAAAATCAATGACATTCCCCCAACCATCGCAAATATGTAAAATGTTCCTATTTTTATAGAAAACAACATAAACTGAAATTAGAGAATGTAATTTAGCAAACTAAAACTAAATAAAAACTAGATTGTAAATTAAAACCATCTTTCTAGTTTGTAATTTACCCTATCTATCTATTGTTTACTTTATGTTCGGATTAGAATTAGATTGGTTTTGTTTTAGGCGACTCTCTTTATATCCTTTCAAACCTTACATATATATTCGAATTCATTGGAAAAATATTAGAGAAAATAAAGGACCTTGAGCGCTCCATTCAAACATAAAGTTGAAAGCGTAACTCACGAACCACCCAGTGGTCCACGATGTTAAAGCGACGATTGTCCCTGCTGAAACTTTTATATTTATTGGAAATATCGGCGGTATAAGAAAAGAAAAAAACAAATGAAATGGTTGATTATTTCTTATTCTAGTGTTTACAAAATTAAAGTAAATGCTTCACCTCAGACATAATGACCCAAGGTAGCCCTCCTATACCGATTGCAAAATATCCAAAGTAGACCTAACCAAAATAATCGATTTAGGTTCAGAATTATTACTACAAATAAATACAAAAAGGTATGATATATAAGTTATATATGTAAAAAAGGAATGATCGTTTCAAAATTGAATAATTTTACAGAATGTTTATGAAGACTAAAGCTGGAATCAGTTCAGGAAGCAGATTCATTTCCTGTTCATTCCCATATCAAAAAAGAATTAAATTAACAATATCCTGTATAAATATTATTAATTGGATTCTGTAATATTTGAGACAGTCAATCTAGAAGTTTGCTCTAATTATTTCTCTCCCAGACACCATTACCGAGGCGCCGCTACCACCACTTTTATCCGACGCCGGTAGAGTTTCGGCTTGTCGGCGTCGGGTTCTCTCGACCTCCTCTCTCCCTTGCTGCGTCCTTTGTTCTCTTATTCCTTTTGGTCTCCTTCTTGGTTTCGCCGGAGTTCTCTCGAGAGTTTAGATCTCAGCTCTGTTCATGCTTCAGCTTCATCCTCCCCCTCCCCTGACTCAGTCTCCGATGAACCCTCACAGTGTGCTTTCTCCTTTGTGGTCCCAGCCACCAGACGCTTTCTCTGAGATCCGTGAACGCCCCAGTTACTACGGCTTCTGTCGATCTTACCGCCTCCTCTTATTGTCAACCACAACAACTCTCCGCTCCTCGGATCCAAATCCACTCACCAAGTGCTTTGCTTGGCTGCAGCAGGACGGGAGCTCTGTTTTGACATTGGAGCCGATGAAGATTTTGACGTTGAAACCCACATCCTCGGCGCTCCCTAGCTCATCATTGTTTCCGTTCTTGTCCAGGTTTGCTCATCAATCTTTAACCAAAATCCTGGCAGTTAGGTTACATGGGTCAATTGGCTTGTCCTTGAACTTGAAGATATTTCGATCTGCTATAGCTATATTGAACCCAACCCCCTTAGACATCTGTGTCCTCTGTTTGGTTGGTCGTACTCGACATGATGCTTCTGAGTGTAGGGTCTCTCTATTCAGATTAGTTTGCGCTAACACTACATCAAGCTCTAAATCTTTAGTACCAGAGTTCTTTGCTTGGTCAAGTCGAGATTTTCTCGAAAGCAGACTCTTGGTCTCTTATGATTGGCTTGTTATCTCCTTGCGTCGAGGCCAGTTGAGCATTTTGGTCTGGAGGACTGTAATGCCGAGCTACATTAGTAATTTTGACCTGCAAGTATGGCGGATTTTGCTGCGTACGTCCATTGCTCCTATGTGCCGTTTATCACCAAAACTTTGACTCTTTCAGCCCCATCGTCTAAACAGGTTTGGTCTGAACTCCACTCTCTCACATACCAATCATCAATTGCTTTACTTAAGAAATTCATTAGTCCGAAGACTGCTCTTGAACCTTAAGACAACTTGGAGACTAGTTTGGTACAAGAGTCCTTGGAAAACCCTGCTTTTAGAATCTTCCAGAGATGGCACCCTTAAAAGTAACATCGGCTTAAACCTCGACATTATGATCCCACCTATATGGAGAGGGGATTACCGACGGTCCACCAGTTTGCCTTCTCCATCACCCCCTTTTACTAAGCTCTCAACGCTGCAAAACATCTACTTTTTGAAGTCCCCTCCTATAAGCTTGAAGAATAGTGGCATTATGACCATTATTGTAAGGAGTAATGGTTACCACAACCTCTTCAAGCATCTCCCATCCAACCTTAGAACCGCAATCACATATGTAGTGACCGGTATTCAGAACGCTTTAAACCTCGTTCACACCTTTGGCAAAGCCCTACCTCGTGTAGTCCTTCTCATTCAAGTGAGACCTTCCCCTTTGACTCTCTCATCGCCACCCAGTCTTCTACTCAAGACAATGACCACCTTCCCTTCCATTGACCCGTTCATGGAAACTGCTGATATGCCTTGACCTCACAGGTTCCAGTTTGCTAGTCAGCAATTGGTTCATAGCTCTCAAGTTCATTTTATCGTTTGCTCTTATCTTTCCTTGTATTCTTGTTAAGTTTGATTCTGGGGAATGCCCCCCTATGTTGTTGTTTAAGCTATTCTACTTGTTGTGTATGTTATTTTCTATATAATGGAATGAAGCATATCGTTTGTTCAAAAAAAAAAATCTGTAATATTTAAACTGTCATTACAATTGATTTAAGGGTAATATTATTAGACCTGTAACGTGAAGCTAACCCCAAGAAGCAAGGACCCGCTGGATATTCCTACAGCAGAAGCCTACAATAATGTTTACAAGTAATATATATATATATATATAAAGTTAATTAGACGAAACATATATTACAGTAATAATTATTGTACAATGGTATGTATATACTAATTAAGTTATTTAATTGTGTCTTTCTAACTAATAGGAGTGGTCGTCTTACCCATTTACCCACAAGTATCATACCAATCAAAGCTTTTGGGATATAGAGAGAGTAAAAAAAAAATCATAAACGGTATAATCAATATAGATTTGAGAAAATTAATGTATAGGTACGCACCACGAAGACACCAAATATCATTGACCCAAGTCTCTCTGAAAAACCTGTTTAAAAGATGCAAAAATATGCATATATAATACTGATAATTATTAAATATTGCCGATGATAATCATAAACAAAATACTAATACGACTTTGAATATTCTAACCAGCTTTTCTAAATACGGCATTTGAGTAAAATGTGATACCGCTAGCTCCAGATAATTGTTGTATCAACATTAGACCGATTCCAATCTGCATATGTAAATAAAATGAAAAGGTATATAGTTATGTACATAAATCATTACTTCCATCAACTGTAGAATCATAGTATATAAATAGCTTTTTCACTCTGAATTTCTCTATATATGTTAGCATACCACAAGAGTTCGTCTGTACTTCTTCTGAAACATGTCACAGAAACTGGACTTTGAAACTTCTTCGAGCATTTTTGTCATAACCTATAGTATATAATAAAAAAAATATATAATTATGAGTACTTTATAAAGAGAATATACTGATAATTTAATTTGATAACAGATACCTGAATTTCAGCGGATTCACCTGAAACATCAGTGTCTTTTCCCCTAAGTCGATGCAAAGAACTTTCTACTTCTTTGCCTGAACCGACTTTAGCCTGAAATATATATATATATATATATATATATATATAATGATTGAAGTGAGGTAAAAAAAAAATGATTGAAGTAAAACTTATATATACTTATGTAAAATTTTATATCTATATTCAATGTATAAAGAAAATAAAATACTAACCAACCATCTTGGAGACTCCGGTATAAAGTATATACCGATCAGTTGAATGAAACATGGAAGAGCACCTGGACCAGAACTTAAGTAAAACCAATTTGTATATATAGTACAGTATATGTCTTTTATAGAATACTGAAATAAACAAAAGTTAAGATGTTGAAATCAGTATTATAGGAAATAATGTAAATGTCTTACGACGCTATAGTTCGTTACCTATAATAGCCAGTATCCGCCAATTAATTACAGTCCCATAAAAATATACCAGCGAGAGTCCAATGTTTAGAAGAAGCTACAAAGCCAAAAAAATGAGTATTGGTTGGCTACAATAGAAATGAAAAAAACAAGCGTTGATAGTAATAGACTGAACTTCTTACTTCTTACCTGGGTTGAAGAAGTAACTGCACCGCGAACATGTTTTGGTGTGATTTCCGCAATGTAGACAGGGACCTTGTTTGAATACATATGACAATATTTGTTTTGAGAAATGTGAAATACGATGAAGTTATATAAAATATAATATCGTATACAAATAAATTATAATTACCACGTAGCTAATCAAGCCAACTCCTATGCCCAAGGAAATTCTTCCCAAGTCCAACCAGAAGACATTCTTTTTTGTTTCCACAAAATTCAAATCTATGATTAGATATTTTGACGTATTTATTTATTTATATAGAAATCAGTTATAAGTGTTTTAGGTATTTCCACCTTTGCGAAAGCAATGGAGAGCCAGCCAAAAATGCAGAACAAATCACATGTCCACAATGTCTTTAATTGTCAACCACAAACACACGCACACACAAGAAAGAAAGAATATAAATTAGAATCTCGCTAGCTAGAATAATCGAACAAAATTACTAATCTAATTTAAAAACATTAGCTATATATACTTTATTGAAAGCAGTTTTTTTTTTTTTTTTTTTTTTTTT
>NC_025703.1:1910057-1960749 GCF_000633955.1 Camelina sativa
TGAACCAAAGCAGCTACGTATACATCACATTTCCAATGTAACTTACGTATGACAGTTGCAGCATCTCCCTAAAAGTGTGTGTACAGGTGTCTCTCAAAAGATATTTCCTAGCAAGTTTTCTGTACTCATAACTTTATACCACAATAAATAGTAATACTAACAATTATTAAGTATACAGAAGAACCACAGTTTCTCTACTACGGTTTCTTTATATCAACGAGCCTTATGTACGTGTTAGGGTCTGATGGTTTATACGGAGAGTAATAATCACTAATCAGGCAAGAAAATTTACAATCAGCTGATGTTTCATACAAGTAGTTATGAATTGTGGGCATTGCATGCATGATTAATTGGGCATTAAATAAGCCGTGATAAAAATAATTAAAAAAGATACATACTTGTGCCATAGAAAGATCTAACTCCTTCATGATTGCGGTCTCAGCGCCTGAAGTATAACCATTCTACAAACCCGATATGTTAAATCAGTCTGATTAATTAATAGGACATTACATGCAATAAGATTAATTCATCAAAAAAATAAAAAAAATAAAAAAGATATTAAGAGTAAAGAGAGAAATTAAGAAACTCACAGCACATCCATAGCTAAAGGAACTACAGACAGCGACAAAAGTGCTGAAGATAACACAAGTTGTGATACGAGGATGATCTCTGTCGTTTTGATGCCAAAGAAGAAGTCCTTCCTCCATCACCACTCTTATACGATTAATCCTCTTCTCTTTATAGTTTCTCTCCCAAGCCAAGAACAGCAAGAAATCTTCTTGACTTGATATAATAAACAGAGGATGATTATAGACAGAGAGAGAGATCGAGAGACAGAGAGAGAGAGACAGAGGAAAGAGTGTTTTCATTTACGTCTGGGGTTCAAACACGTCTTTATTTATTAAAAACACGATCTCGAATTTCTATCTTTTTTCTTCAACCAATTATTATCTTGAGAGCTAGGTAGCGAGATGTAACATCAAAATTATTATTGAAGAAGAAAAAGACCTATCAGGATACTTTGCAACATAGGACGGACAGCTCAATGCCAAATAAATTTACAACTACAAATTATCTTAAGGGTAAAAACAAAAAAATGGCTCGGTCCAAAAACAAAAGAATCGTACAACTTGTATTGAGCACAGATAATGAGCCAAGTTCACTGTGATACATTCAAAGTTGTCATTATTATCTTACCATCCACAAAGAGACAACCTCTAACTCGAAATTGTTGAAAGATATTAGTAATATAGTACATCCTTTGAAAACCGAAAAAATAAAAGAAATACTACTGTCTATATATTTAAGAGCAGATGAGATTGCAAAATCAGCGATAAACTCAGCTTTTAATGTACCAGCTACTGTACCGGTTGTTATTTAATGTCAACAATCTTGAGAGAGAAGATAAAACGCAGCGTTTTTATAAAGTTTGTAAACTTTTTTTTCCATGATCTGAAACACGACAAAATGATTGACCAAAACATACTACCGTTCTACGCAAATCCGTTTTAGAAACTGTCGAATCTGTGTAACAAAAATATGCCCCATATTACGTTCTTAGATTGATTTGTATATTTATTATCTGTCAGATAATATGCCCCATGTACCAAAAATCTGGTGGATACTGAATGTAAAGTAAATAAGAGGAAAAAAAACACAAAAAACTAGAGCATCGCATATCCGAAATAAAAGAGTAGAGTGATTATATATTTCCGAGAGAGAACAATTTACAAATGGGCATATATCCTAGTGTGAGACATTCATTTGTTGTCTTAATACTAGGATAAGCCATTGTTTTGGCAACGGAAAAAAAAGGTATAAATAGTATATATTAAATATATAACACTATCAAGAATATGCAAATAAATTTTATATTTTTTTCATAAACAATATATTACAACGTAAATGTGTATTTAGTTTGTCCCGGTAAGAGAAGCTTGTAACTCTTCCAATGATTTTCCTTTCGTTTCCGGTACGACCATCCAAATAAATATCAATGACATTCCTCCCACAGCCGCAAATATATAAAACGTTCCTATTTAAATTATTAATAATCAACAAAACAATACACAAGTCAGCTTTTTGAATTGAATTAAACAAAACCTGAATCTAATAGATATATTTTCTAAATAAACATCTTTCATTTCTAAAACTGTCAAAAAATCGAAAACGATTTTAAAAACTTGTATCTCTAGCTGTATTTTTACCTTGCGTATTTATTCTTATTTTTTATGTGTGGTTAAGTGTGTGAGTGTTTTTTTTTTTAAAGCGACTCTTAAATATTTAAGAAATCTTAACTAAAATCATTATATATAGAGAGAGACTAAGGACCTGCTGCGCTCCATTCGAACATGAAGTTGAAAGCGTAACTCACGAACCACCCACTAGTCCATGAAGTTAACGCCACGATCGTCCCTGCTGAAACTTTTATGTTTATCGGAAAGATCTGCAACAAAAATTAAAAAACAGAAACACAATAAAACCTTTTTTCTTTCATAAGTAGCTAAACTATTTTATTTTTATTCTACTCTCTCTTTATTATACTACAAGATTTCAGAAGAAAAGTTGTTTACCTCAGACATAATGACCCAAGGCAACCCTCCTATACCGATTGCACTAAATCCGAAGTAGACCTAACAAGATTTCATTTAAGATTTGTAATACAAGTTAATACCACAGAAAAAAACAAATGTAAAAAGTTATGAATAAGAAAATGAATGATCGTTGATAAAAAAAAGCTATGATTTTACCAAAATGTTTACGAAGACGAAAACTCCAGTCAATTCAGGAAGTACATTCATTTGCTGTATTAGAAACAACAATCATAAAGAATTAAAAATCATATTATTAGGTGAGGTTTTTTACATTATACGTGTTGATAGTGATCTCATATTAGTCCAATTAATATATACTTAAAACACTATAACAATAACCTCTTAACAAGCAAAAAAGAAAAAGAAAAAAAAAACCTGTAACGTGAAGCTAACTCCAATAAGCAAGGACCCGATGGACATTCCAACAGAAGAAGCCTACAATAAGGTTTATCATAGATTATATTAATAAATGATTATACTGTCCTGTGCTACAATAATGTTTATCAAATATTATATTAATAAATGATTATACTGTCCTGTGCTACAATAATGTTTATCAAAGATTATTTTTCTAACCAATAGGAGTGGTCGTCTTCCCCATCTATCCACAAAAATCAGACCAACCAAAGACTTTGGGATCTACAAAGAGTAAAAGACAACAATCAATAAAGGTATAATCGAAATAGATTTGAGAAAAATGATTTCAATAAAGAAAATACAATTATAAAATACGCACCACGAACACACCAAATATCATTGATCCAAGTCTCTCAGGAAAGCCTGTTAAAAGAAGCAAAATGCATATTAATATCGATGATTATTATATATTGCTGGTAATAATCATATATATATATACTAGTATCAGACTTTGAAACAAAATTCTAACCAGATCTTCTAAATATGGCATTTGAATAATATGTGATGCCGCTAGCTCCACATAATTGTTGTATCAACATTAGACCAATTCCAACCTGTTTGTTTTTAATATAGAAAATGAACCATTACTTTCATCAAACGTAAAATGATTAGCTTTTTAACCTTATTGCGCCAATATATGTTACCGTACCACAAGAGTTCGTCTATACTTCTTCTGAAACATGTCACAGAAACTGGACTTCGAATCTTCTTCAAGCATTTTTGTCATAACCTGAACAAAACATAGCAAGCGTATAAAACACTATTACTATCTTTTTTTTTGGGGGGGAAAATAACCTCAATAACTTGTAAAGAAATTATACTAAAAATTTAACAAAAAATAAAAAGATAGAAATTATACTAATAATAAATAAGAGCTAATGTTTGTTAATAAAAAAAAAATACCTGAATTTCAGCGGATTCACCTGAAACATCAAAGTCTTTCCCTCTAAGTCGATGCAAAGAACTTTCTACTTCTTTGCTTGAACCGACTTTAGCCTGAAAGAAAACAATAAAAGTTTTTTTTTTTTTTTGAATGATTGAAGTACAAACTATAAATACTTACGTCAAAACTCATAGTCGAAATTCAATATATTAAAGAAAAAACCAACCAGCCATCTCGGAGATTCCGGTATATAGTATATTCCGATCACTTGAAGGACACATGGAAGAGCACCTGAACCGGGTAATGGAGATAAATAAAATCGACATTATGTACATGAATATTGAAAAAAAAAAACGAACATGTTTGAAAAACTATATTAGTGTTTTCAATTTGAGATATTACGTTACCTATAACAGCCATTACCCGCCAATTAATTACAGTCCCAAAGAAATAAATCAGGGAAACTCCACTGTTTTGAAGAAGCTAGAAACCCAAAAATAAAATAAAAATTGGTTGTTACGATTAAAAGAAAATAATAGCTAATTTGTTACAAAAAATAACAAAACAATAGACGTTATATAAAATAAAAAGGTACTAGTATAAAATAATAGAGTTACCTGATTTGAAGCAGTGAATGCACCACGAACATGTTTTGGAGTGATTTCCGCAATATATACAGGGACCTTTGTTTGGGATATTAAAATGGTTGTTTTTTAACTTTTAAGTGATGTGTCCAAATAAAATACTATACTAGTAGATGAAATCACAAAAGCTAAAGTAAGTAGAGAAGTAATTACCACGTAGCTAATCAAGCCCACTCCAATGCCCAAGGAAATTCTTCCCAAGTCCAGCCAGAAGACATTCTTTTTGTTTCCCACATATAATTCAAATCTATTAATTAGAGATATTTTAACAACCAAGTTATTATCTAATAAGGGTTTTTATTTCGGATTTATTATACCTTTGCGAAGGCAATGGCGAGCCAGCCAAAAATGCAAAAAAAATCGCAGGTCCACAACGTCTATAATCGCACCCAAAAAAACATATATAAATTAGAATTTTTTGTTTGGTTCAAAAAAAAATAGAATCTCATACTACGTACTACTAAACACATTTTCAAATAAAGATTAACATAGTGCATAATTAAATAATTTATTATATGAAAAATTAGGGTAAAAACAGTAATTTACTCGTCTTCTGCCGAGGATGACTGCCAATTGACCGCTGAACAAGGCGCCGACCGCACCTCCCACGTTGATGAAGGAACCAAACGCTGCAAACTGTGGGAAACAAATAACAAACAAACAAATTGATTGATTGGGTCAAGCACACTTAATTATGTTGGTCATATTTTAAATGCTAATTTTGTTTTGTCTCTATTAAATATTAATACAAACACTACATCTTTAATCACTTGTTTATATTGTTAATTTGTTATGTAAGTAAGCGCTCGTGTATTCTTTTGATTAGTTTAACTATCATATGAAATTTGTCAGAAAGCTAGTACCATATTCGATACCTAAAATAATAACGAGATTACTTATATAATTTTAAAATACAGCTATATACTTAATTTTTAAAAATACAGCTGTATAACACGTTTTAACAATGTTCATGTTATATTTTCCAAAAAGATAATGATAATAATAATGTTCATGTTCTATAACATGATACAATATACGGTATCAACTATCACATATGAATTTTAACTATATTCATTTTTTAATATAAGTTACGTATCACATATGCATCTCTCTAACTCGTCTGTGTACAGAACAGAGATGACTCTCTATCTCTCAATAGTCAATATATTTCCCAACAAAAGTTTCTCTACTCATAAGTCATAAGTCAAAACTATAAACCACAAATTACTACTACTATTTCCAGTTGCGAAAGCGAATTATTATTATTTATCAGTGATCAATGACGTCTTTATACGTAACTGCATACAGATATAATCAATTTCATTTTCTTCATACCAACCTGGCTTGTTGGGTGAGGTCTCATAGTTTAGAAATCCATACAAAAAAAAAAATTTACAAGCAGCTGATGTTTTATTTCAACAAGTATTTATGCATTTTGAACATGGTTAATTGGGTATTACTACAATATAGTGATAAAAGCTAAAAAGGAAAGACAAAAAATTCGATACTTTTTTTTTGGGGTATCAATGTTAACTGTCAAGTAAAAGATTTGTACCTGTGCCATAGAAAGGTCTAACTCCTTCATGATAGCAGTCTCAGCGCCTGAAGTATAACCAGCCTAACAACGTCCAAGAAATTACAGGAATAAAAAGATCCATCAAAGAAAAGGAAATCGAGAGTAATTAATTAAAGAGAGAAATTAAGAAACGCACAGCACATCCATAGCTGAAGGAACTACAAACAGCGACAAAAGTGCTGAGGATCACACAAGCTGTGACATGACGATCATCTCTGTCGTTCTGGTGAGGAAGAAGAAGCCCTTCCTCCATGCCTCTGTTCTCCTCCTCCTCCACCACCATTCTTACGATTTTTGTTCTCTTTCCAAAGATATCTCCCCCTAGAAAGAAACAAGAATATATCTTCTTGATTTTGATATTGGAGAGAGACAGAGAGAGGGAGAGACAGAGTGAGAGAGAGCGAGAGAGAGAGATGAGAGAGAGGGAGAGACAGAGAGTTTACTTGTAAGGTTTAATCACTTCATAAGTTGGACAAGTGGGCTTGATATATAGAATAGGGATCTTGAATATAGTATTATTTACCTTCCAATAATTTCGAGTTTGGTTGTTCCTTTGTACTAAGATAATAATGACAACTTTCTTAAGTGAATTTAGCTCATTATCTGTGCTGGATACAAGTTGCACGTTCTTTTTTCTTTGTATTAGTTCCAATAGTTTATGTATTTTTTGTATAGGTAATTAATATTTTGATTAAAGTTATGTATTAAAAATATTCTTTTTCATAATTTAATTTATTAGTATACCTTTAAAACATGGTTGAAGACTATCCAAATTACTCAAGTCCAACGTGTTACACATTCATGTCAGGAGCGTTACAAAATTAGAAATAAATACATATACTTGAAAATAAAGGCTACCAAAATTGACCAGCATATCCGCTGGACTTGCTTATCTACCGTTCATTAAATTGACAGTTCTATTTTTCAAAAAAATTAATACTCAAATTATTTTACGAACATCCCTAATATTTTTTAAATGAGCGTTGTTTAAAAAATAAGTTTGAAAAAGAGGGTTGTTTATTAAATATATACACGTATGTTCTAAAAAGGAAAAAAACTCTGAGACTATGACAGTACAAAATTATATAAAAAAAGACCGTTAAATTTGGCTACCGTTTATTATATATATTTACAGTTATGTTTTTACCTTTTCATTTCACTACACGAACATATTCACATAATTAAAAAAATCCCCAGTAGTTTTTTTTTAACTAGTGTTATTTAAAAACTTGTTTGTCAACTTGATGATACGCATATATTAATCAACGGAGAGTATTTAAATATATATATATATATATATACAAACAGACATGCCGAAAGTTACTGGATAAATACTTCTTTTTTTTGAGGTAAAGGAATATTTGTGCCTAAAGTATCTTTTTTTGGTCCGGAGAATATTAGTTCCTAGAACTCTTTTAAAACAAAGAATGGTTTACAAATGAACATGTCATTGCGATTATTTTATATTTTAATTATTTTTAATATCGGTGAAGACTATATATATATGTATAATGTATGAGAATTAGTTGAGAAAACGAAGACTCTATAAAGTAGAAACGGGAGTTTTGTTAACTAACTTGCTAAATTATAGGTAAAGCCAAGCATAGTGATAGTGTAACGTGTTTCTGTTTCCAACATGCTGATGATGATGCTGCTGCTGGTAAAACAAATAACAACATTACTTTATTTGGCGTCATCATACAGTATTATATCGTTCTTCATATCGTTGACATGAATGACTTTTTTTTCTTCTTGTGGGTGTTTGAACATGAATGATTTGATTGTTGAATATGGTGGAGAGATAAGTATCAAAGCATTGGTGGGAACAAGTGAGACCCCACCCCATCCCACCCTCTTTTCATATACTATTAAACCCTTACCCAATAGGCCAACGCCAATGCCCATCCCAGTATCCCATATATCTAATCACACGTTATTTTTGCTGGTGATCGTTCAGGCCATCTTTAAGGGGGCATCTTTTACACTGATATTGAGTATAAAAAAATAGAAAAAACTCAAACAATAGAGGAACAAGCGGAACGGTCCCATTTGTGGATGTTGTGGTACATTTGAAAGGCAAGAAATAAGAAAGTGTTTGAAAATATCTCTAAAGCTCCGCAAGATACACTGGAGAAAGCTATCCAAGAAGAAGTTTGGAGAAGAGCAAATAACAGAGATTTAGCACCAGCGGTAGTAGAAGCATGCATACCTTCGATTTCAATTCCTCAAGATTCTCTTGTATGCTTTATAGATGGATCTTGGCATACAGAGGAGGATAGGAGTGGGCATGGTTGGATTGCGTCTATCGGTGATAGAATCCTGCACATGGGGGTAAAAGGATCGCGCAGAAGCTTATCCCCATTACATGCAGAGTTAGATACCCTTATTTGGGCTATGGAGTGCTTATTAGCGTTGGACCTGGATAAAGCTCTTTTTGCTACGGATTGCTTAGACCTCCTAAGGATGACGACTAATATCGAGGATTGACCGACATTTTCATCAGAATTGAAGGATTTTATTCATTTTAGAGATAGATTTGCTAATTTTAGTATTAGATATATCCCATGAGGATAATATTCGTGCCGATAAACTTGCGAAATGTGCAAGAGCACGTGGTTTCTGTTTCTCCCATGTAAACTCGTCGGTACCTAATTGGCTCTCTCTCGAAGAGAGTCATCTCCGATAACTTAATATATGGGGTTTGATCGAGAAAAAAAAAAAAAAAAAACGCGGAGGAACGGTCTTGAGCAAAATCTGGTCTTAAACATTGATTTTGATTTATATATATATATTTTTCTCTCTTTCTTTCTCTTACCTCATTATAATATTATTATCTAATTATAATATTATTATAATTACTTTAAGATCGGTTGTCCCGTTAAAGATGGCCTCAGTAGCAATACTGTTGATATATAGATATAGGCATATAGCCATATAGGATTGTCAATTTGTGTACCACACGACCACTACCACTACCACCCATACTCATTCGTTGTAAATATTGGCTCCTTTTGCGGTCCTTCATAATCATTAGCGAGTAAGTACCAATTCAGTCGAAAAACTCGGTTTTGTATATGCATTGAATCTTCTCTTTCAGGACCACTTATTGTATTTAAAGAAGATTTGAATTTCCCATAAGAAGAATATTATACAAAATTATAAAATATGAAGTCTCCCAAAACGCAGCCCGTTCCAAACAGCAATCATATGGTTTTTAATTAACCTTTTAGCTAAAGCTTGTTCATCAACGTAATGAGTAATTTCGAGATTAAAGAAAAGGTCTGAAAGGAATCATAAAAAAAAAAGTGAAAAGGACAAGAAATATATCTCTTTCCACTATCCAAAATTTTCCAAGCTATTAAAAGTTTATTGTTGGTGTTTTTCAAACGCAACCTTTTATACCAATACTTTTATTGAACAAGACATGTTAGATACGTTGTAACTCAAAAAAATTCCTTTTGTGGGCGTAATAGTGACAAAATTATCTTTCTTACAAAAGGACTTGACCCAATCATTAGTCGAAAGAAATCTCATTCTTTCGTTGTCTCTCTCTTCTTCATAGTATTTTTGATGGAAATCTTTTTGTATATACATTTTTTTTGTCTGAACAAATCTTTTTGTATATACATAAAGACGTTATTATATCTGATTATCTGAAATTGAATACTATACTCTTTATATGAAATGTGTTTTTCGAAGGCCTAAAAAAATTGGCAAATGAAAGCAATGCCACGAGGCCCACGACCACGAGCACATATCTTATGATCTTTAAACTATATTTTTTTTGTTTCTATTAAATTTTCTACTTAAATAGACACGAAGAAAAAAAAATATACAAAATAAAAATTTAAAAATATTTTGAGTGAACCAAATTAGTATTACAACTAATAGGCTCTAACATGAGTATATTAACCAAATTATTGATTACCTATAGTGTCCTCGAGCAAGCGAGTGAGTTTGCTGTCACAGTTAGATATGTCTTTTCTTTCAAGAGAGAGCTAAAAACACTTGTCGAATGACACCAAAAGAGAGGTTTATCTATCACCAATGACATTAGGCTTCTTAGAATTTCCGCATCCTTCTTGTGACATGCCTCGAATCTCTATTGTGTTCCCAAAGTCAAAGAAAATAGACATGAGTAATAATGCAAAAAGGTATTATACTAAAGAACAAAATTTAGTTGATAATTTTTCTAAGATCCTAATCAGTTCCATCAATATATGTTTTTAAATTTTTTTTCTTAAGAAAAGCTAACTACTTTATTATATATTATAAGGAAAATTAATAGTTTTTTTGTTATGAAAATAATGATTTATAATATGAAAGTATTCATTATTAATTAAAAAAAGTTAATAATAAAAACATTTAAAAATTAAAATAGTATTAGATTGCAATTATTTTTAGCCGCAATTTTACAAAATCGGCTTTCCTAAAGGATAGAGAGAGTTAAATACAAATTAAGTAAAAGAATCATCTTTCGAGGTTTGGTTAAGCTGAGTAAGCTTTATCCTCTCCAGGTTTGGTTCTTTTAAGAAAATGTCATCTCTCTAATTAAGTACAAATGAAGCTCCTCCTACATAATTCTAAGCCGAAAAAAGCTAACAAAAAAAATGACATGAGATGGTGTGCAATCATTAAATCCATTATCAAACCATATAGAACATATCTAGTAATCTTAAAGAAAATGTCAACAAGTGTAAATCCCAAATTGGCATCTATACACTCATCTACTCAATAGAGTTTTTGACCATATTATGAATCTAGAAGCTAATCCTACAAAGCAGTCCACACTTGGAACATAATTATCATGACTTGATCAAAAGTTAAAAATTTAGTGAATTGTGCTGTTTATCAGATACTCTTAATATATTACACCAACAAATGGAAAAAGGTAATGGACTTAAGGAAACAAATCTAAGCGAGTTTGCATTGACAAAAGAAAAAACAAGAAAGGGGATTAGTTGAGTAGTGTTGTATAATTAATAAATTTAAACGGTAATCTAGGTAGGCCTACTATAGATAAGCCCAATGGGTTCATCTCGCACTACGAATCTGTTACCGGGCTAATTTATTTGGTACATATAGGAGGTACGATACGATTCAATATTTCCTGTGTTGACCAAGAAATCAAAACAAAAAATTTATTTTTGCATTACCTTAACTTACTTAAATGCTTAAAACAATAAATCGTGTTGAGCTACTTTTAATTATTTTTAAAAAAAGGAAAGAGATGGTGGTTTGCCACGTTAAAAATAAAGACTTTCCAGATTGACCTTTAAATTAAATCTCTATTTAATTATAAAACTTTAATTTATCTGGTGTAATGGAGCAGACGTGGATAATATTATAATTTAGTTAATCATACAATTCCATAAATTTGTTGATATTGGAATCTTTCGTTGTATTAGTTGTATCTCTTACTGTATATTAAAAAAAAATACAAAAAAAACAAATTTTACAAACACACACCACTTTGTTATTGTTATTAAAGGCTTAAACATATTACGTAGAGAATTTAGTAAGGGGAATTGGCAGAAGTAACGTACAAAAAAACTATATTTTATTGAGTAATCATTTTAACCAAGAGAAGGTAATATTCTTTGTATTTTGCATATTATGTACTTTGTTAGTTCTGTTATATGATCAACAGTTACCTATCCTCTGTCTCTCTCTTACAAGCCAAAGAAAGAGAGAGAGTTCTTTCTGGATTGTAGAAAGATTCGTCAGCGATTGATGGAGAGAGATTCGGCGTGGACTGTGACTGGGTCGGAGGGAACGACGGCTAAACAGCTAGGAGAGCCTGGGAATCGATTCAGCAAACAAGGATTTCGATTTCTCTTTTTTTTTTCTCTCTCATCACAGAACGTAAATTAAATCTTTTTTCTTTTGTTTTTGGGGGTCATCTTCTCCGGCGAGAGAGAAAGAGCAATGGACTCTCCGTTATCAAAAACCGATGCGTCGAAAGAGAAATTTGTGGGTTCACCACGGCCATCAACAACGACGGCTGATTCAAATGCGATGAGAGGTTGTAGACTCGCTAATCTTACATGGTTTGGTGTTGATAAAGTGGAGCTTCGTCAAAAGCTTATGATGCCTGAGTATTTCCGTCTAGCTATGCGTGACTGTATCAAACTGAAGGATTCAACCAGATTTATGTGTTCAGGCCTGTCCATATTAATGGTTGTTTTCATTAACCCCAAATCTGGTGGTCATCATGGTCTTGTGCTTAAAGAGAAGCTTCAACTGTTGATGAGCGACATTCAGGTTCTGCTCTCACTACTCCAGATCATGTGTTATTCTTGTATCAACTTAATAGCTAATGTGTTAGATCTAGTGCTTTGTTTTGAATTTGGAAGGATGAGTTAAGTTCAAAGATTGAGTCTTTTTGGAAATTCTTGAGTTGATTGTTGTGGAAGTGATTTGGAGTTGTTGATATTGGAACTTTGTGATGATTCTTTATGGCTGTTGTGGTGATTCTTTACAAGTGTTTTACCTTACGGAAGTGAAGCCTCATGAGTTTGTAAGATACGGGTTGGCGTGTTTGGAGATAGTGGCAGCGAAAGGAGATGAATGTGCTAAATAATGCAGAGCAAGGTTGAAGATTATGGTGAGTACACACAACAATATATTTTTAATCTCATGGTCTTTACGTTTTTAGCAATTAGAAATGTTGACAATGGAATTTGTTCGTTAGAAATGTTGACAAGGCCCTGTTTCAAATAAGGTTGTATGATTTTCGAGTAATGAGACTGAGGTCCATCGACGAGGCTTTCGATTGTGGCTGCTTCAAGCAGGCTGTCGATCCCACATTTGGTTTACCATTCTATTCCATTTTCTAAATTTACGGTTTAACATTCTATTCCATTTTCTGGTCTTGCAAACAATTATTCTATATCATGTTCCTTGGAATGCTATTACCCAGTTTGAGTTTTGAAGGTAGTATCCTGTAGGGTTTAGTGAACCTTCTTTTTATGTGTTAAATTCAAAATTGTTCTAATATATGTGTAATTCTTCAAACTTCCGAGTCATGCCATTTACATCTATAAAATTATTAATGTTTGTATCTATATACATAACTTTTAAATTTTAAAAATAAAAGTGCAAATTTATTTTTATTCTTATTGTCCTCTGCAATGCAATTTCAGACTTAAATATGAGTTTTATACTATATCGCAGATATTTCTGTTTCATACACACATAGTATTTTAATGACTAAAAATTACGTATACACACCTACAAAACTAGACTGACACATCATCTGTACCCATTGCCACCACAACAGCGTGTGTATGACGTCTGGGCGTAGTTTGATAAATTCATATTGCCTTTTGGTCAGTTACTTAATTTTCCCAATTAACCTGCTATATTCTTCATTTTAGTTGTGATTTTGGTTACCTACCTAATTCACCCATTTAGTTAACTTGCGCATAAAATAAATAAAAAAGAGAGAAATTGAAAATGTCTCTCGTTTGGTTTTGGGGTGGGGTGGTGCTTCAGCTTGAGCAGGAAGGTAATGCAAACGAACCACTACACATATACCATAATCTAATCTCTGGAGGATGAAGAAGATGAACGATTCTACTTAGTCTTGGCAATTTCTCTCAGATTCCAAGGAGGAAGAAAAAAACCAAACCCTAAGAAAATTGTGTATCTCTCAGATTCGATGAGTCCGGAGAATAAATTGCTACCGAAGAGGCACACAAGAAAGAAACAGAACTTTTGGAGAAATTGAATATATGTTTTTAGGTACTTTGCACGAGATTATATTCATGCACGGAATTGTCAACAATAAGGCTGACGTTTTTGCCTTTGGAGTTCTCCTCCTGGAGCTCATAACCGGCCATCCTGCTCTTGACGAGTCTCTGGAGAGCCTTGTCTTATGGGTGAGTATAAATACCGGTTTGACGTTTGAGACTAAACCCGACTCCGGTTCATTGTTTATTGGACATTCCATCTTTTATCAGTCTTGTAAGAGTTTCCTTTTTCTTTTATATGGTCACAGGTTATAAGCCGTTACTAGAGGAAAAAGCGATAAGAGAACTAGTTGATCGAGCTTAATCAGTTAATTTCCACGCGGGCTTCTTTATGCATCTTCTCTTCTACAAGCCAGGGTGAGGTAGGAACAATGTATATCCATCCAGGTTTAGGTTTAAAAAGGGGTAAAGAAACAAATTAAATTGTCAAATTTTTTGTAGAGCAATTAATAAAGGTTTGGTTCCGGTTTTGAAATTGATACATAGCTTTGTACGTTACGAAACTTAATCTACTTGTCCCATGTGTGATTGTTAATAAGTCCGGTCCAAACGTCATCTAGAATTAGATGCTGGCCGTTTTGAATCGGTTATATTATTTTGAAATGTATTCAGGTTGTAGAGTTATTAAACTAGGTCAAGAAGGTGTGGTGATGACTCCAAGAGAAGCCAAGAGAAAGATGATGCAACCTACGTATTATGAAGAATTGTTAGAAAGTGTAAAATATAACTCAACTAAGCACTTGAGAGATCCTGATCTCATTAGAGAAATTGCTTTAGCTTCTTGAAATTGAACAAAAACATGGAGTATACCTATTTTGGGTTATTCAATTTTTTTGTATTCTCTTTTTTTTTTTTTTTTTTAAGAACGAAAAAAAAAACCAGAATTTTGGATGTAATCTTTAGATAATTAAAGGTAGCTAGATCTTTTGCTTTACAAACAGAGGGATGGAACAAACAAAAATTAAACCGGTTCAATTTTTTTCATATGGTTTTGATACCGATTGAACCGAGAAGATTTAAATCACGTGGGAGGCGTTGTTATTAGATTTACGCGAAAAGATCTGAAGAAGACATTAAATTCTGGGCCATGAATTTTTGCATTTTGCAAATTTACCCCCAAAACAAAAGAGAAAACGTTTCGTCTCTCTCTCTCAATAGTCAAAACCCTAATCTTCGCCACCACTTTACTTTTTTTTGCAACCTCCCTGAATCCCCAAAAAACCAATGGAGGTCGCGTCCGCTAATGGTAACAAGAAAGCGACGGCCCTCAGTCGCCGGTCTTCCATAGAGGAGAAGTTCCAGACGTTGAAGTCTCTACACGCCCTCCTCGTCGAAAGAGTTCAGGTCGATTCGTTAGAACAGGCTACTAATGCATTTGAGACCGACTTGGCTCGTTTTGTGTTGGAGAAAACGAGTTTGCGTGGCGAGTTGGATCAGGTGAGTGATGAAAATTTCGGGTTGAAGATTGAATTGGGTCTGGTTTTTGATCTTTTTGAATCCCAGGTTAGAGAGATAGGTGTTGAAGTAGAGAGGTTGATGAGGGATAGAGAGAGGGAGATTAGGGTTTTGAACGAGACTGTGAAGAATTCGACTACGGAAGAGAGGGTTTTGAAGGGTATAGATATCGGGTTGGAGAAAGAGAAGACTGACACGGACTCTGAGCTTGAGAGGTTAAGGTAGGAGAAGATTACAGTCGAGAAAGAGAAACTTTTGGAGAAGTTGATTGACCAATTGTCTAGGGAGAAGATTGAGCTTGAGGAGCGTGTTTTTAGTCGGGAGGCAAAGCTTGATGAGCTGAATCAAAGACTGATGAGCTAACGCATGCTGTTGCTGTGCTGCAAAAGGATTGTGATGATCAAACCAAAATTAACGATAAGCTTACCTGCAAAGTTGGTCAGCTAAGCAATTCCCTTGCGCAAGTTGAGCTCAAGAGAGAAGAAGCTGATAAAGCACTTGTTGAGGAGAAGAGGCATGTAGAGGATCTTCAGGAAATGGTTTTAAAATCAAAGAAGACGACTGAAACAACAGCTACAGAGGAGATTGAGGGCGAGGGTTTGCTCACAACACAGAATATTTTGCAGAGTCAATGTGAATCATTGAAGATCGTAAAGGCTATATTCGAAGAGGACCGCGTACGGCTCAAAGAAGCTATGGGTGCTCTGAAAACAAAAGTAGAAGTCGCTGGAATGGATGCAGAGCGCAACTTAGCGATGCTAAAGAGAACTGCATCTGTGTTGTGTGAATTACCGAGCCGAGAAAATGGACTGACTGGCGAGCAACAGAAGCGAGAAATTGGAACAGAATGCTATGCGGTGGAGCTAGAGTCGATGGAGAAAGCTTTCAGAAACAAAGTTTACATCATTGAGGAAATGAAGAAAGAAACTGAAGCGGGACGCAAAATGCAGAACTTATGGATTCTTCTTTCAGTTGCGCTTGCGATTTTTGGCGTTAGCTCTTTTTTCCATGCATGGACAAACTTAAAATAAAACAAAAGCAGCCGAGGGTTTTTTTGTTCTTTCTTTTTTTTTTTTTTTTTTTTTTTAATTTTTCNACTTTTGTCCATCAATACATTGAATTGGCTCTGTTTAAAGTAGCCTCCTTTCTTTCTTTAACACCGCGTTTACAAACTCAGAAACCTCAACCAACCATGATGACATTATGGAAATGATTCTTATTAGGCAAGAAGTAAAAAACCCAATCGTAGCTTGTCTCTCTAAAATGCATAAGCAAGCTTAACCTCTTGACCCGCATTATTGAGTCCCTCTCGAATCAAATCCAAAGACGCGTCAACCACAAGAAAGCGTTCAAAAACAAAGAGGATATAATCTAGGAAATGAAAAAAAAAAAGAAGAAGAAGCTGAGATTGTCTTACGTTTATTGATTGCGCCTAAACGTACACAAAGTACAATTAACCTAGGTTACATTCACAATAAGTATAACCGGAAGCCCAATGTGGCCCAATAGAGATCATGAAGCAAGTCAACGGAAGAGGCACACAAGAAAGAAACAGAACTTTTGGACTCTCGTTATACTAAATCATCCTTGTAAACCGTTGGTGGTTTGTTTGACTTGTTCAATAATAATAATATACACTCTTGAGAAATGGAAAAAGAAAGAAAGAAAAAAAAATTGAACTTCATTATAAACAGTTGGTTAGATTATGAAGTTGACAAAAGAAAGAAACGAACAATAGCGACTTGTTTGTTCGACGCCATTTTGACATTATCAAATCTTGTTCCACCCAATTTCTCCAAAGGAGAGAGATGGTCGTTTGCCACGTTAAAAACTCTCCACATTCCTTTAAATCTGTATTTTAATAATAAAGCATATAAAACTTTAATTTATCAGGTGTAATGGAGCAGACGTGGATAATATTATAATTAGTTAAATCATACAAATTTTACACCACTTTGTTATTTTACTTTAAGCTTAAATATATTACGTACAGAAATTAGTTAACTTGCGCATTTTTAAAAAAAAAAAAAAAAAAAAAAAAAAAAAAAAAAAAGAGAGAGAGAGAAATTGAAAGTGTCTCTCCTCGTTTGGTTTTTGGGGTGGGGTGGGGGTGCTTAAGCTTGAGCAAGAAGGTAATGCAAACGAACCACTACACATATACCATAATCTAATCTCTGGAGGATGAAGAAGATGAACGATTCTACTTGACAAATTTTCGAATTTTTGAGTTTTGGCAAATTTCTCTCAGATTCCCCCGGAGGAGGAAGAAAAAAAAAAAACCAAACCCTAAGAAAATTGTATCTCTCTCTCTCTCAGATTCGATGAGTCCGGAGAATAAATTGCTACCGAAGAGGATCATCCTTGTGCGGCACGGTGAATCGGAAGGGAATCTCGACACAGCGGCATACACAACGACTCCGGATCACAAGATCCAGTTAACCGAATCCGGTTTGCTTCAGGCTCAGGAAGCTGGAGCTCGTCTCCACGCCTTGATTTCCTCTAATCCTTCTTCCCCTGAGTGGCGCGTCTACTTCTACGTATGAGAGCCACCAAGAAGGTCAGAGAACGATTTGGCCGCTTTTTCTATCGCTTCCCTGAGGGTGAATCCGCCGCCGACGTCTTCGATCGCGTCTCCAGTATGTTTTCCCTTCCTTCTATAATCTCTCATTGAGGACTGATCTGTGGTGCTTAATTAGTTTAGCTAAGCTTGATTCAGATCCTGTCCTGTGAAAGTAGCAAATGAATATTTTGGTTGAGTAACAGAACAATGACTATAAACCAAATCGATCTCAGATCCATGCTTGATGTTATGTTTCTGATCACGTCTTTAGATTGATACATTCAGTTGTCATGAAGTCTCTGATCCATTCTGTTATATGTTTCTGATTCACTCTGTTTTGCGGTTTACAAGTTGTGGTCTTGAATAAAGTCAGAGGCTTGGCAACTCATTGCTGCTGTCGTTTTGTTTTTCTCTTTGCTTTGTGTGAATGAACTCAAGATTCGATTTTTTTTGCGTTTTCTTTGACAGGTTTTCTCGAGTCACTATGGAGAGACATTGACATGAACAGACTACACATTAACCCGAGTCATGAGCTAAACTTTGTGATTGTATCACACGGCTTAACATCGCGAGTGTTTCTGATGAAATGGTTCAAGTGGACTGTGGAACAATTCGAGGGACTAAACAATCCCGGGAACAGCGAGATCAGAGTTATGGAATTAGGACAGGGTGGTGATTATAGCTTGGCGATTCATCACACAGAGGAAGAGTTAACGGCCTGGGGATTGTCACCAGAGATGATTGCAGATCAGAAATGGCGGGTTAACGCACATAAAGGCGAATGGAAAGATGATTGTAAGTGGTACTTTGGTGATTTCTTCGATCATATGACAGATTCGGATCAAGAGTGCGAGGCTGAGGCCACTGATGAAGAAGATGAAGAAGATGAAGAAGAGGGGAAAAGAGTAAATCTGCTAACGAGTTCAGAATATAACAATGAGGCAGAGTTATACAATGGAAAATGCTGCTGATAATTTTACAGAACAAAAAGGATACATGAGAAGAAACCATTAACTACAGAATTTGGAAAAAAATTGGATTTTGATAAAGCTTTCTGATTTCTTAGTTGGTGGAAAAGTGTGTACAAACTTGTATCTGGTGGTCTATAGATACACATCTTTATAACACCCGTTACATGAAAGTTTGAAGATTCATTTTCTTCTGTCAAAGCACTTGTCTTTGTGAAAGAAAGTTACAAAAAATGTTCCCTTTATACTGTGGCTAAGAAATCTTGAATTAATGGAAATGATCCATTTAATCAGTTTTTATTATGTCTGCATAAGGAAAATGATAATGGTAAATTTCTCAGTTACATTGCTAAAGATTTTGAGACGACACCGTCTCAGAGTATTTACCCGTGAGAATGTGTAGCGTAACAAACCGGTTTGCAGCTTCAGTGTAGTGAATGCCGTCCCAGTTAACATATTTAGAGCTATCAATGCAAGGTTTGGCGGTTTTTATTGTACCATTTGATGTTGCTGTCTTACCGCAACCAACCTGATCATCGAAGTTCAATGGCGGTCCTCCCGTTCCACAGCATACCATTATCGAATGATCAAAACCTATTATCAGACCAGAAAAGGTTTCAAACAGTGAACTAATTATACTTTCTAATCAGAAAGAGTGAACTAATTATAATACGTATACCGTATTTGGAATGATTCAGAATGAGGTCGGATTTGATCGAGAAGATATCTACGTATGTGAAATGGGAACCGGGATATAGTTGAGGGAGTTTTTTGAAAAGACCATTAAGCTGCAAATTGAAAAACTGAGCAGCTTGGTTATGGTCACTTACACAACCAAACTCATCAAGCTTAGATTTGTCTTTCCCAAATCGTGACACAACTTGAGCCAAACACCCAAGTGGCCCTGTGTTGTGTATCCAAAAATTTCTTGCTCCTTCTCCATATAATCTCTAAACAAAAATACAACATAAAAGAAAATATATATAATTAGTGTACTTATATGACTTGGTTTAAGATATATATATATATATTCATCTAAGGTATTATTGTTTAATCTGATCCAATAATTTTTGCCAGCTAGACTAAGTGTGTTTTTATTTTTTAATTAAACAAAAATAAAGATTCATGCAAAAACACCGACCGTTATTCCATCTTGAAATATATCCAAGATTGTAGGAATCAGAGCAAGAACTTGATCAAATGTCTTGGAGTAAAATGCTCCGGCAAGATCATTTTGTCCGATGTCAAACATATATAATCCATTTTTGAAATAATATTCGGACGGTAAGTATTTTTCGAGCTCTTTATCTGAAAAACAAAAGAGAAAAAACAAAAATACATGGGTCCTCGGTACTAAAGGTCTTCAACTAAAGTCTAAATTGTTGATGACTAAAATTTCGGTATAATTTGATCTTTATGTACCTTGATGTATCAGTTGAATGACTTTGGACTTAAAGGTGATGAACTGAGAGACTTGAACACCAAAACCAAAGGGGCTATACGATGCAGCATTTGCCTTCTGAATCGTTGACCCAGCCGCTGCAAAATTGCAGCCTCTCCGGTAACTTTGTCGGCTTATCGAATCTAAATAAGGTCTCAAATAGGGCCGATCAATTGCTTCCACTACAAAAACATATATAAAAGCCCATTCAAAAACTTGTCATGTTAATTAATTGCTCATTCATAAGTAAGACTCCATATATACCACCTCACAATGTAAATTACATGAGCGTGAAAACAGCGTTATATCAAAAGTCATGTTTTTCAGTCGACTAGTTTGTTGTAATTCTTGCAACACTTCTAGTAAAAAAAAAAAAGAATATAGAAACGATGAATGATGAGATTACTTAGAAAATCGACGATGAGACGTCCATTACAAAATCTTCCGGAAGATGGAGGTTTGAAGTAGGTTTGTCCATAGGAAGGCTGGAGAAGGAATCCAAGACCGGATGTGAGTTCTCCGGTGTCAGAGTTAGAGTCTCCGAAGTTGAAAACCGCCGGAAAATTATGAGAAATCGGAAAAGAACCGGCGAGATGAGGCAGAGTATGAGAGATGGCTACAAATAGTAATAATGTAAGAAAAAGGTTTTCCATGGCTGCTTAGTCAATGTATTTTTGGTCCTCTCTTTAAATCTTACAAATACACATGTATATATATATATACACTGCATACATTTGTATCCATAGACAATAAAAAAAATATGTAAATAAATACGTCATATATATATCTTTATATGTATACGTGCGTGAGTATAATTATTGAAAGTGGGAAAGGATTTTGGTTGGAATGGAAATATGAAAAGAAACAAAATGATCAAAGTCCTCTCGTGACAGTCTTTTGTTTTTTATACAAGGAATCACACATCAGTTTTGATAAGGCTCGATATATTAAAATTAACGGTCTTAATAAGACTTAGAACCATTATCAACGGGTGGTTTTACTTTTATTGTCTGAAGATAAGATAAGTGTCTGCAAATGATCTGACTTTGATCTTAAGTCTTTATGATTGTGTATACTACTGATTTTGCATTAAAAGTATTTTATTTTATCACCCATTAGACGAAACTATTTCATGCGTGTCTGCGTGAGCAAACGTGAAAGACTTATGGTTTCCTATCCCCTTTTGAATTTTGATTACAATATATATATAGTTTTTTTACAACAAATATAAAAGAGACAATTNGGGGGGGGGAGGAATCGTTTACATAAGTATCAACATGCGATTATAATTTTTTTAAATAAAAAAAATCGAAGATACATTATATATATGATAAGATTGCATTACAATTTTTATATATATAAAAAAAAGGAATGTAGTGTCTAAAATATATATATGTGATAGAAAATTTCTGATGTAAAAATCACTATTCTTGATCTGGAACTGTTGTATTAATGTGATGAAATAGATTAAGGCTTTAATTAAGCTCTCATAGTTTAACTTTAAGGTAATTAATTGCGTATAAGTGCGTGTCGTTTAGGTTTGGCCCAATAAGGCCTGGTAAGCCCAAATACCCCTTTTTACTGTTTTAGGTTCTCTACTAAGAATCTCGCCGGCGCTTCGTCGTATCGACGATACGGTATCGTGTCCATCCAGATAATCGGAATTTAAAAAAAAAACAGCCAATGTAACGATGAGAAAAGCCACCAACAGTGGGGATGGCGAATTCCGATTATTCAACCACGATTCCTATACTATTAAATTGGGATCTCTTGCATTATTTTCAAGCGCTTCTATTCTATTTTAGTGGCAACACAAAGTTGGTAGGAGTATCTTTTTGTCTTACTAAATTCCAAGCAACATCATAAAAAAAAAAAAGATAAAAAAAAATAATTGAGATGCGTGCAAGGTTTCTGTCCAAATTCTTGTCGTTTTATATATTTTGGGAGTTTATGGTGGTGTTGTTATATTGACACACTTTACACTTCACTAGTTCACTTACTTTAGTGGTATTATTAATAACTAAACTTGTAATCACAGAGACCAGAGTTGAGAGTTCCGCTTTGGTTTGATCACCGTCTTCAATGACAGAACCGGAGGTGATTCACTCATGGTCTGCACCAAGATCTCTCAGCACCAGCCTCATGTACTCCTTTTCTCAGGTATCTTCCCAACTCTTTTTTTTCTATTTTCTTGATCCAAGAATATGACTGTTAGCTCTAAAGTTTATGATCATCCAAAAACATGAGATCCCTAGAAACAATCACTGTGGAAACCACGCTTTGGTGTTCTTTTGGAATTTGATGTTGTGTCCATATTTTCAGAGAGATGATACTGAAGTTGTCGATGAGCCATTATATGCAGCTTTTCTTAAAGCTACAGGTTTTGATAGGCCATACAGAGATGATGTTCTCTCCAAGATGGTATGTCTCTCTATATTTAGTACCTGATTAGGATTTAGCCTTACTATTCTTTCTTTGAGTAAACAAGTTTAATTTTCAGCCTTGTAATTGAAATAGGAGTGCAATGGAGATAAAGTTGTGAAAGATGTCATATATGGATCAGGATCAAAGAAGTACCGGTATTGTAAGGTGAAGACTCTGTTTGAAAAACTTCAAGAATCATATTTTCACACTGTCTTTGTTGTCACTTGTCTAAAATATAGTGTATTGTTCTGTTTTTTCTTTTACAGCATATCTCGAAACAAAGGCTTTTTGGTTTGCCAAGTGAACTGATGAGTAAAGGAAAGCATTTCATATTGATCCGCAATCCTCTTAACATTCTGGTTAGCTTTCTCATCAAACACCGGTTCTTCTTACCTTGATGCCTGAATCCATTGTGCTTTTAAGATCTCATGATCTTTAGTCAATGTGTTAACTAATGTTTTTATCCTTTTTGCAGCCTTCTTTTGAGAAGGTACACCCTCCATCATTTCTCGAGTTAGGCTTGGGGGAGTTAGTCTCTATATACAGTGATCTATGTCAGATGGGAACTCAACCGGCAGTCATCGATGCTGATGAGCTTCAGCGAGATCCTGAGGTTTTGTTTCCGTAATATGTTAAACATGCCACAAAGATTTCATTTCCTTTAATTGTTTACTGTCTACTCCTTACATGTTATGCCATCCATATATATATGCAGACCACATTACGCGGTCTTTGCGATGATCTGGAGATTCCATTTCAAGCTTCTATGCTTAAGTAGGTCCTCTCCTTGCTTTCTCTTGGGATTTACAAAAGTCGAAACAATAATTTCTTATTTGTTTCTTATGTTTTTTTTTAAAGATGGGAAGCTGGCCCTATACCAGAAGATGGAGGATGGGCACCATGGTGGTACAAGAGTGTGCATAAATCAACTGGTTTCTCGTCTCCAGAAAAGTGTCCTCGGGTAAGGCTCTAGTTTGTTGTGCTTAATGATTCTAAATTCGATCTAAACATGTTCGGTATTCTTGTTTTTCAGTCATTCCCTCTGTCTCATTACGATTTGTTGGAGCAAAGTCTACCCCTTTACAACATTCTTAGGAGCCATGTGAAGCACAGGTCCTCCCTATTGAGCAGTCCCTTGCCTCCTCCTAGTCTCCCAGTTCCTGAAAATGCAAAACTTCTTGCATGGGTCGGTGATGAGATTCTGCCTCGTGATATGGCAAAGGTGTGTTTGAAATGTGCAACAACACTTAACAACTCATGTTTGTGATTTGCATTATCAACATTGATCATTATGTGCTATGTCTTCTTCTTCTTGTTTAGGTTTCTGTATTTGACTCGGTTGTACAAGGCGGTGACTCGGTATGGGAAGGACTTCGAATTTACAAAGGGAAGATATTCAAACTTGAGGAACATCTAGATCGGTACGAACTTTCTAATGCAGAAACCAATAAGCGAATAACAGAGGTGTCTAAGCTATCTTGTTTTATATGTTGTAATCTTGGATTAGGCTATTTGATTCAGCAAAAGCTCTGGCTTTCGAAAATGTTCCAGCACGTGAAGAGGTTAGCATCTGATGATCGTTATGCTAAGTTTTGTTCTGTTAAAACAACGTTACCATGATAGCTTTTTATTGTGGTAAAGCATGCAGATAAAAGAAGCAATCTTCAGAACTCTCATAGCAAATGGTATGTTTGACAATACACATATCAGGTTGTCTCTAACTCGAGGCAAAAAGGTATATTACATTTATATCAACTTTCTTCGAAACAAATTTAAGAAGATCTTGTTTTCCTCTCGACCATTTAGTCTAAATAAAACTATAAAACTTGTTTGATTAAGGTAACTTCTGGAATGAGCCCTGCGTTTAACCAATATGGATGCACACTTATTGGTAAGCTTTCAGCTTTATCCTAACCATCAAGATTGGAAAATAATTGCTATGGATTTTAGTTTTACATGTAAATTTTTTGTTCTGCTCTTTCAAATAATGCAGTGCTTGCCGAATGGAAGCCTCCGGTATATGACAATGATGGTGGAATTGTGTTGGTGACTGCAACTACACGCCGCAATTCACCTAATGTATGAATTTGGCTTCACATTTATCTTCATTATGTCTTGTCTGTCAAAATTATAGATTTCTTAGATTCTTTTTGTTCTTTTTTTCAGAATTTGGATTCCAAGATTCATCACAACAACCTTCTCAATAACATACTAGCAAAGGTACTGTCTTCAAAACAAGAAAGTTCAAGAACTGACATTTTTTATGTGAGATTAATGTTCTTTGTAACGGAACAACCAGATTGAAAGTAACAATGTGAATGCTGCGGACGCCATTATGCTTGACAAGGATGGTTATGTTTCTGAAACCAATGCAACAAACATTGTAAGTATGCCATTGATGATCCATACACACCCCCTTTCGTATTGAAAATTCGATAGAAAGTTGAAAAAGCTGAGGCTGTCAAAGTATTTACTTTTTGTAATACAGTTCATGGTGAAGAAAGGCTGTGTTCTTACTCCTCACGCAGATTACTGTCTCCCTGGGATAACCAGAACTACTGTAAGAGGAGAGAAATTCAAATTCTGTTATTGAGGATTTATATAAACCGTTCTTATCTTTCTTTCTTTTTGTCGATCTTTATAAAGGTCATGGAGCTTGTGGTGAAAGAGAAGTTCATCTTAGTAGAACGAAGAATCAGTCTCTCCGAATTCCACACAGCTGATGAGGTTCTTTCAGCTTGAGTTATATGCGCCTTGCCTCTCTCTCTCTTTCTCTGAACAAAATCTGACAATGGTTTTGTTTTTCAGGTTTGGACAACAGGAACTATGGGAGAACTAAGCCCGGTAAGTAGAGTCTCTAGTAGGTTACGAATAAAACATATTTTCTGCACCTGAATCAATGACATTCACTAACCAAAAGATATTAACTTTGTAAAGGGGTGTAGCTTAAACTATGGGAAAAATAATCATTAAGCATAGTCTCCTCTGTTTACTTTTCTGTGTTACAGGTTGTGAAGATCGATGGGCGTGTGATTGGTGACGGAAAAGTTGGACCGGTAACGAGAACACTGCAAAACGCTTACAAGAAACTCACAGAGGATTCAGGTGTGCCAATACCTACTTACCAAGAAACCTGAAAATACAAAACAAGAGGTAATCGAAATTGTCTATAAAGATATATGCCTCCATCTGACTAACATCAAACCTTAAGTTGGTAAGATATGCATCCATGGTACATCAAACTTTTTTGGTTTTGATGTAATCATAACTTATCAAATGTCTTTCTAAAGTAAAATAAAATAAGATTTGATATTCCACATGATTCAATTGGGTTTTACCGATTTTTTAAGGATTCAACCACGAGGGAACTTAGTCAAAAAAGCATTCAACATTCACATGCTTCAATTGTTTTTTTTTGAGGAAAAAGCATGAAGCTTTTTATGTCATATTTAATAGATTTCCTTTTCACATAAGTAACAAAAAGTTTTCTTTCTTTTTAGGGAGGGGATACCAAGTAAGATTGTGTTGGCCTTCCCCTGCAGTCGTTTCTTCTTACTTCTGTGTTGGCACAAAACGGCGAGTAGTATATGCGTGGCGATGGAACAGTGTGGTAAGAAATGCGTGCTGTTTTTACTTCTTTAAAAAGTCATAACTATTATTATTGGTGACCCAAAAAACAAAGTCAGCGTTCGCTTGTTTGACCGGACGAGTATGACCAATTTAACAATAATAAAGCCACCACGTATCGACCGTTGATTCTTTTTCCTTTATCGACATTCAAGTTTTTATTTTATTAAAATCAATGCTACTATATATTATTAGTAACATAATTGCAATTTGCAACCTTAATCTGAATATTAGAAAGACGAAAAAGAAAAAATAAAAGTAGAGTTCAAGTTAAAGTTAGAATAAACTTATGTAATTTTTTTTCCCCTGGATTACTTATCTTTTATTTAATATATCGTAGTATTAAACATACTTTCAAATCTGTGAAGTCATGAACGTTTTTATAACTCGTAATAGAATTTTAATTGATTTTGAAGATCACTTACATTTGTTGTGTGAGATAACGCGATAGGATTGGGTCGCGTTCTGTGGCCGCCGGAGGGAGTCATCTTCCTTGATAATAAATTTAACTCACAACGCAGACCCACAGGGGTCCAACTCCAACAACGTTCGCCAAAGTGTTTGTATTATGGGAGCCGTATATATTTATAGAAAACATTCCAACTATTCTTTATTTAATTTTGTTGGTTTGTCATCATTTATTTTCGTCTTTTAAGATAATACTGTCAAAGCTTCATGATCAACGAGTAAACGAGTTTTAAAGGCATAACTTTGCTGATGGCCTTTTAAAAAGAAAAAAAAAAACACAAGTTGCTATTTACGAAATACGAATGGCTTAAAAAATTTCTTCTTTATTCTATTAATTGGAGAACCCGATTCTTTAGGACTTTTGTCGTCTCTTTTGAGTTTCTTTTACTTGAGTGGCAAGTATAGATTTCTGATTTTTCTTTATCACAAGATATTTTTGTTGATAGAAAGGACTTTTTAGAATAAATAAGGGAAAACAACTAAATAATTTATGAAGATGAGTCTTCATGTTGGCATGTATGAAAGAGGTTCCAAAATAACCGTTGAAACTTTTTAACCCAAAACAAAAAGTCCTTTCCGTGACATCCAATGAAGTGAAAACGACAATAGAGAAGTTTGAGCATAGTTTTAAAACAATAAATCACCAATAAAAATAGCTGTCCCAAATGTTATCCAAACATAGCTCCTCGTTAAAAAGTGGTAATGATTTAACAAAATTAGGCAAAGACTTCCATTTCACAAAATTGTGGAAACTATGCAAAACAAGCCATGAACAAAACTATGCAAAACAAACTGAAAAGAACGATGCTAACACTTACAACTCACAAATACATGCACTTCAAATACAATTGTGTTAGGGACGGATGATGTTTCATAATTCATAGAAATAAACACCAAACTAATGTTTCTATAATTCGAAACCAAACAAAAGAGAGAAAAATTTGCAAATGAAGTAGTATATAACTATATATAGTGTGAAAAGAAAGAAAAATTAATATCCACTGATTGGAGGAACTTTCCTCTGTGCCACGTGGAAATCAAAGACTGACACAACTACTGACGTCATCACTTATACACATCTCTTCTTCTGTGAATCTTCAAAAACTCCCTTTTACGCTATAATTAAACTCCCTTTTCTTCTTCTCCAAGAGCCAACAAAAACACACAAACGGCAAAAAGAAAAAAAAAAAAAAAAAACATGAGAAGCTCCGATCACATGGCTTTCTCCGGCGTTATGCCGATTGTATTCTTGTTTTTATTATCATCGGCGGATCTAGCGGCGAGTCAGGCACAGCCCGGTCCAGCAAACCAACCTTACAACTACGGCAGGCTAAGTCCAGCCATGGCTGTGATCGTTGTGATCCTTATCGCCGCTCTCTTCTTCATGGGGTTCTTCTCCATCTACTTCCGCCACTGCTCCGGGGTACCAGACGCCGGCGTTTCTCCAGCTGGCGGAGTTCGATCCAGAGGAACCGTCAACGCGGCAGCGCGTGGTCTCGACGCTTCGGTCGTCGAGACTTTCCCCACGTTCTTGTACTCGGACGTGAAGACGCAGAAGCTAGGTAAAGGTGAGTTGGAGTGCGCGATTTGTCTGAACGAGTTCGAAGACGACGAAACGCTGCGTTTGCTTCCCAAGTGTGATCACGTGTTTCACCCTCACTGCATCGACGCTTGGCTCGAGGCTCATGTGACTTGTCCTGTTTGTAGAGCGAATCTTGCTGAACAGGTTGCTGATGAAGGTGGATCGGTTGAACCGGGAGGAACTGAACCGGATCTTGAGTTGCAGCAAGTGGCCGCGAATCCTGAACCGGTGGTTATTACTGCTCCGGTACCGGAACAATTAGTGACGAGTGAAATCGATTCGAGGAGATTACCTGGCGTACCGGTGGATCTCAAACGGGTTAAATTCTCGAGATCGCATACAACGGGGCATTCGGTCGTTCCACCGGGAGAATGTACCGAGCGGTTTACTCTCCGGTTACCGGAAGATGTTAGGAAGAGGATAATGAATGATTGGAAATTAAACCGGTCTAATAGTCTTGTGAATCTTCCTAGGGGAGGGAGTTCGAGGAGAGGTAAAACGATTGATCGGACAAGGGCTCGGTCTGACCGGTGGCTGTTCCGTAAAACGCCGTCGTTTCTATGGAGGAATCGTGATGATGGTTCAATTAGGCTAGGTAGTACCGGTAGCGTTCGAGCCAATGCTGTACCGAACCCAACCGGTGGTGATTCGGTACGTGGAGGAGACCGGTGGGCTTTTCTAAGAAATCCGTCGTTTCTGTGGAGGAACTCTTCGGTACATGTGCAAAGAGGAGGAGTCAATAAAGACGGCGAAGGACCTTCGGTTAAATCGGCTGGTCCAAGTGGCTCAGCTAGCGGTTCGGTGAGATTACCGGTTTAGTTGAATTTGCTTTTCTTTTTTTTTTCTCTCATTTTTTGTTCATGTTTGGGATTGTTGATAAACACGAAATACATTTTCCTTAATTTTTTTCAAAAAATTATTGGATTGTTAAAAGTTTTTCTGTAACGTACATATAAAGCCAGATACGATAATGCGATTTACTTTTAAAAATTAATGTATTAAAAAAAGGCATAAACAAATATAAACGGACAGTGATGAGGTGCGGTGGTGTGCAAGTGGGTAACTCGGGCTTTTCAATATAAAAAAGGGTCGTACGTATTCCTCGACAAAGAATATTATTAGCTTATCTATCCCCTGATTTAAAAAAATATTATGCTAATAGAATATAGTTTTGTTTTCCTCGCTTCGAATAGAATATAGCTATCTCTCAGTTTCTTATCAAGTACAGAAGTGCACAGACGACAAATCAGTTCATCATGTGTTTGGTTCTTTTTAACCAGAGTTTACTTCATAGTTTATATCACACAAGATTACATGTCGTTTTGATTATAAAACACTCACTACGCTTTACAGAAAGAGATCCATATTTGTGGAACGTTTTGAGAAAAAAAAAAATTTAGTCCTTTCTAGAAGAAATAATACACTATTATAGATAATTTCATGCAAAATTTGGTTATATATGAAAAATTATTGACCGCCAACTATGTTTCCAGTCAGGTCACGGATCTCATCGGGTTTGAATAATCCATTAGTCAATTTCCATCCAGAAGGATTTAATTAATACTACTATAGTTAATCTATAGTACTGTGTTTCACATGTGAAATCAATGCGAAACAGGTCCATCATATTTGGCTCCATTAACCTCATTTAATTTTTTAAAAAATACACCTTATAATGAATTAATGAACATGTACAACTACCAAATTACTGGGCTTTGGGCTTGTAAAGTTTAGGCCCAATGAAGCCTTCGTGCTTCAAGTGGGAGAGAAGGAAGTTCAGAACGAGAAAACGGAGTCCGGGGAAAGAAGAGAGCTTTTGGGAAATTCGATCACTCAATGGCGAACGAAGACGACGACGACGGTGAGAAATCCAGAAGCGTTCATCAACAGATTGCTAATAAACCCAAAACCCAGATCTTAATTGGTGTGCCATCGTACCAGGAAGTCTTGGAAAGCTCGCAGACGAAGTCCACGCCTCCTTCTTTTTTCAAACCTTCCCAGAGTTTCTCTCAAGCATTCGCTTTCGTCAAATCGTCCGACGTTTACTCTCCTCCTCCTCCGCCTTCCTCATCCGCCGCCTCTTCTTCACATCCGCCGGGCGCTTCTCAGGTGCCCAGTTCAAGGTGTTTTATATATTTATATATGTGTGTGTGAATTGCTTTGGAATTAGATATATCTGTTGATTTCGAGGCTTTCCAAATTTAAGATTAGTTTGATCAACTTCTCTGGAGTTTGAGATTGAAAAGTCGAAACCTTTACTGTTTATAAACCTTTTTGTGGCTCATTGTGATGATATGATAGCATTGTTTCTTGCAATACTGAAAACTTCCATGTGTTGCTTTTGTTTGTAGCCAAACGTTTCAAAGTGATGGAGCCTCATCTTCTTCTACTAGTGGCTCTGTACCATCAAACACAACTCAAACTCGTAACGCAATTCTCGTCAGTAATAGACAGGTGAGGAGAGAGTTAAAACCTCCAATGATTTTCAGTTTTCCATCTTCTCCTATTGGAATTTATCTGAGTTGTACTTCTTTTGCAGAAAGGGAACCCGCTTCTTAAACATATCAGGAATGTCAAATGGGTTTTCTCAGATATCATTCCGGACTACGTGCTTGGTCAAAGCTCTTGCGCTTTGTATTTAAGGTGAAAACTCTGCAACTTTCATTTTGTATCAATGTCTATGATTCACAAATTTTTATCATATTCTAAAGTCACACACACTCACACTAGAAATATCTGAATCCACTGCAGCTTGCGGTACCATCTGCTACATCCAGATTATCTCTATTTCCGCATTAGGGAACTACAGAAGAATTTCAAGCTCCGTGTTGTTCTTTGCCATGTCGACGTGGTAAGTCTGATGTTTTGATGCTAAATCTGAAGTGAAATTGCATCTGATGTTTTCATTAATGTCTTATGAATCACTTATGCACAGGAAGATACGGTGAAACCATTGCTTGAAGTCACAAAAACCGCTCTACTTCATGATTGCACTTTATTGTGCGCCTGGAGGTGTCTATCTATATATCTATCAATCAAGTTATTTTGCAGCTAATGTGAAAACACATTTTAATCACTCTGCTTCTCGTGAAATCTCTTGCAGCATGACAGAATGTGCACGTTATTTGGAAACGATAAAAGTCTATGAAAACAAACCCGCAGATCTCATTCAAGGCCAAATGGATACAGATTATCTTTCACGGGTATGGACACTCTTTAGGCTGCTCTATTGATTTATTTGTCATCTTTGTAACTTTTCATGGAGTATATTTGTTGTTTGCAGCTAAACCATTCTCTTACAAGCATCCGACATGTGAACAAGAGCGATGTAGTTACACTTGGTTCTACATTTGGGGTTGAGCTAAAACAAACTTTTTTTTCCCGGATATAGTGAATTCTGTGATTTTAATGATTCAGACTAATATTAGAAACCTTAAAAATATGTTTTGTGCAGTCTCTTACTCATATAATGGATGCATCAATGGAAGATTTAGCTCGTTGTCCTGGGATTGGCGAACGTAAGGTACATTTTCCTTTCTATTATCCGAAAATCCAAAATAATCTTGTAATAAGAGGTCTGAAGGCACTGTAAAACCTCAGGTGAAGCGGTTGTATGATACATTCCATGAGCCTTTCAAGCGTGCAACTCCAAGCTACCCGACTGTTATTGAACCAACAATCCCGGAAGCTCCACTTCAGAAAGATGTGAACTCAGAGGAACCTGTTGAAGAAGACGAAGATTTTGTGGAAGACTCGAGAAAACGCAAGAAGAAAGAGCCCGAGAAAACTGTGAAGACCGCGCTGTCAGCTGTTTTTGCTCGATACTCGGATAGACTCAGCAAGAAGATGGATAAACAGAAGGAGAAAGATACAGGAATAGAGTCAGATGATTAACACAATTTAGTTCCTTGGGTAAGGCCATTGTGACCATATTTCTTAAAATTGTAACATAAGTTTAAAGTTTAGCTTTGATGGGTCTAATTTGTGTGATATCTGTCATAAAATTTGCTGATTATTGAAGCCTCTGTGTATTCAATATCAGACTATTGTTACTAATTTGTTAGTTTTTTTCTTGGTTTGGGCCATGTTCAATACTTTTTATGAACAAATGTAGGGTTTCTATGCTACATATGCGAGAATCAAAAAGAAGACGCGCTATATTTTGTTAGTTTGGTTTCAGTTTAGGATTCAATTTTACTAATTAGGTTTGATGATTAATATATTAGTTTGTGAACAAGAATTAGGTATGATGATTAATATATTAGTCTGTGAACAGGAATTAGGTTTATCTAGTTTGGTCTGCTTTGTATAGAGTGCGTGTTAAATGCAATTCGGCCGTTTAGCAGCTTTTTGCAATTAGATTAATTTTTAAAGATTTGTGGGTTCGTTGACATGTTTCAAACGCGTTTGTCAATGTGTCTTGTCCAACATCGACACAAACACTTGAACTTTGTGCACCACTCTTTGCATTATTATCAACAAATATAAGTATTTTATTTTTTCTTTTTCTATACATTGAAAAGAAAAAGCTTTCGGTGTAAATGGTTTTAAATTGCAATCGACAAAAAAAAGTAAGTAAAGTTGCAAAAGACTGGTAAAAGAAAAGTGCAGAGAATATTTCAAGTGTAAGTAAGTGAATCAATCGGTGGATGACTGATGAGAGACATGATGGGTAAACAAGTAAAATCAACATAAAGTAAAAGGTTAATTCTTTCGTACATATGTTCTGATCAGCCAAAAAGATTGCCGGTCCATTCTGTTTAAATCTTTCAATTGGTGTCCTATATAAGAGGAGTTTACTTACAAGTGGAAAGAAATAAAGTTAGAGCAATTATTTCCTTTGCTATTATATATGATTATGAGATTATCTACATTACTCTTTTGTAACACAACAACTCTTAATGTGTATGTAAATGTATGTATCTGAGTTTAATGAGAGTAAATAAAGTTACTGAGGATGTTGGACCATGAGGGGGACAAAAGTGAAAGTCTATGATGGGAGGAAAAGAGAGAGATCAACTAATAATAACATTACGAAGAAAAAAAAAGAAAAAAACAGGAAACTCTGCTACCTATATGAACACACAGTAGTATATACATGAATGTAAACAATGTATGTGCAGTTTTCGGAATCTGACTTCCCTCTTTTTCGGACGAAAGCAGATGTTTCATTCTGCTTCATGTCTTATTAGCCAAACCCAATAAAGTAAGTATTTTCTTGCCTGCGTTACTTCCCCTTCTCTTTTTCTTTTCTTGATCCTTGGGATTTGCTCTCTTTTACACCCTTTTTCGGTTTTTGCCCCAATATTCTTCTTTTCTTACTGTTTTTACCCTCTAAAACCCTTCGACCCCCTATAGATTCTATAACCCGTAGACCAAAACGACGGTAGGGTACACGAAAACAAATTCGCAGTTTGGTTAAAGCTTGATGAAACACGAGACTTTGATTCCTGTGTAATACACAGTTTGTTTCAGAACGCCCATAGCTTTTGAGAACAATTAAATTGAGTCGATATAACTATTTTACATCATGTAACAAAAAAACAAAAATAAAAACGTTTTCCATCATCACCTAACTTTCATGCTCGCTGTTACTCGTTAGTCGTCGTTACCAACCAATTTTATGGTTTTAACTTTTTTAGGTTGGAATAGTACTATATAGAAATACAATAATTGCAAGATATTTTAATTATTCTCCGCTTATATAGTTTTGTATGAAACATCCCAATAGTGGGTAAGTTAATGTGAATTTTGTCAGATTATGAAGTCTGTTTTCTGGTTAGGAGAGATCATCTCTCATTGTGATAGGAGGAAGTAGTTGTTGATCGATGCTTTGGCCGTGGGCTATATTGGTACAACTCATTCGCAGAAACTTCAGAAGATGTTCGATTTGTTTGTTTAGATATAGTGTTTGTCTTCGTTATTATTGGTATTTTGCCTCTATTCTTAGTTGTTGGGTTCGGTCTATTTCCTTTTTGGCCTTCAAATTCTCTATTTAGTAGTTTAAGTTGTTTCCGATGATTTATCCATTGTTCGTCGGCTTTAGACTCTTTCTTTTGGGCTTTAGATTCCGGGGATATCTTTGTTTTCCGCCGACTTAAGATTTATTTCACGATGTATCCTTTAAGTTTAATAAATAACATGAGATGACAAAAAAAAAAAAAGATAAAAAACCAAAACGAAAAATAAAATAAAACAACAAAGAACCACTAAAATCACCATCTTATCATCAACAAGAATGAGTCATTTGGAAAAGAGATATTTTTAGTGATTTGTCACTTATGTGGTATGTAAGGGTAGGTGTCCTTGCAAGTGAGGGTATATATGTCTATTACACACATATGTACACTCATATAGATTCAAAAGTTGATGCATTTGTACCTAATTCCAAACAATACAAAGCTCTCTTTAATAATTATATATATAGAGACATTGATAGATACCATGTACATGTTATATTTATTATGTACTCAAAAGTTTGTGACCCAATTTTGGATATGCAGTCCAAAGCTTCCAGCTGTGGACATCCTTACAATGTTACCATCTTCTCTTATTGAGTCTCCCTCTCACTTTCTTTTCTTTTTACCATGGTTTTTAATCATTTATTTTCCTGTTGACAGATTCTTTCAGTTGTTTATGACTTCATCCTACGAGGTGTGAGCATGACTTTAAGCAACAATAGTTTTTGCAAACCACTCACGGATTAAACACCATGTTGAAGCCCAAAGCGCACATGATGCAACACGTACGAATCGAGTTTCTTTGCAATAGAAATCGTCTATATATGAACACATTGACTTTAGATGAATCTATGCCATGTCAATTACCATTTTATCTTGTTAATTTAACCATATTATTTTTCCATAAGTTATATTTGTAATCCAGAGTTATATTTGTAAAAATAATGCAATAATAAATAGATAGACATCAAAACCTAGTGAAATTCATCCAATTTTATGTATGTGTTAGAAACGTGTGGAGTTACAACACCTTCGATATTAAGCCCCATGATATGATATGAATCATAAAGCTTTGTTTAACTTTTTGTGTTTTCACATTTTTGATGATTTATTAGAAATTTTCAGATTTTGACAAAAATAAATATCTTTTTTTTTTTGTTAAAGAAAAATAAATAAATATCTTTAGTCTATATCAATACAAATGATCAGTAATTTATATATGGTGTCGATCTCTATATCTGTTGGGGAGTGATCTTTTTTCTAAGTCAATTCATCTATCTGTTGTCCCAGTAATAAGATATTGTGACCAATGTATATCTTCTATGGTAAAGAAAAATCTATAAAAACGTGATACGAAAATGTTCAAATATATACATGTGTTTCATGTCTGCAATTCGTTAGCTTCATTGCGAAATAAACTTATAGTTCTGAGGGATATATATTTCAAAAATGAAGTCAAAGGTGTTTGACAAGTTTGCTTTTTGTAATTGGATATGAGATTTAGACTACTAACAAACTTCGTCTGTATTCCATCCCACACGTATCTTCCCATTCGTCATTTGACCTTCCTAACACGTGAAACATTAAGCTCTCTTGTGTTTGTTCTTTTTGTTGGTCGGTCGTATACAAATCCCTATTTTCATGAGAATATATATATAGTCATATATTATGTCTATTACCTATATATTTATTCTGTTTAGAAATACTATGCATTTGGCTAGGGTCGGTTAATATAATTACTCCAATTAAACTAAATGTTATAAAATATTTGACAAAACAAACAGGAAATAAACTCGTTATGAAATATTAGCTAGGTCTCAGTTGCAGCTCTATGATGTGTCTGCATTTTGTAGGGTTTTAACTATAGTTTTTAGGTTTGTTTTGAGTCTTTTCCTAGATCCAAGTGTGCTTTTAGAGTCTTTTAGTCTCTTGTGAGTCTTTACAAATCCTAGGTGACTTTGGAAGGAATCTGAGCGTTTTGGGAATGGAAACATACATCTGGAGCCAATTGGTTGAAGACTGATCGAGCTAGAAGGCAGATGGAATGAAAGCAGAAAAAAAACGTTCCGGATCGACTGATCCTCGCGAGATCGACCAATCCCGCCCCCGATGCAATCTTTCCCTTTTCGTTTTAAACCGACTTTTTAGGGATTTATTTTATTATTTAAGCACGGGGCTCGACCCTTAAAAAACAACTTTTACTCTACGTCGTTTTTGGAGCACTTGTAAGCCTGGGAGAAGATCTTTTATCCTTTCTAACCCTTTGGAGAAGAATTCTGAACCCTTTTTACTTCTTTGGCAATTCAAACATGTTTTTTTCATATTTGATTTGTGATTGTCTCTGTTCGATGTCTGAGTAGTCTTACTGTTGGGTTTCGGGTTTCAAAGGGGGTTTTATGATTCACTGATTTAGGTTGTTAGATTTTGGATTGATCTATTGAGTTCTTCATCTATTGTTGTGCTTATTTCTTAAACTAGATTAGCTACCTAGTTTATGATCTCAGGTTAAATTCATCTATGCATCAAAAGTGTTGTTGAATTACTTAAAAGAACATAGGTGAGCAAGGTGATCCTTAGCCAACGACAGTTGAAGTTGGGGCACCTTGTGAACATAATCGGACTAAAACCTAATGCTTGCTAGGATTGTTTAGATTCAAACGACGGTTTAGGGTTCATTCAATTCCTTGCATTGATAATTAACACTGCGACAATAGGTTAGTTTTATAATTGAGATTCGAGTTCAAGAACGGTTCCTAAAGCTTTCCCAACCCATCACCCACTTTCGTGATCATAATCCTTGATTGATTCCTTCAGCCTAATACTTTCTCTTAAATTTACAAACTCTAATTATTTTCTGTTTTGTTCGGTTACTTGCAATATAAACTCTCTCTTTGCTTTAGCTATACTTGGTTTATATAATTAATTTTATAGTGTATTGTTTGGTCTCTAAGGATTCGACCATGAAATGCTACAACGACACCACTAGAACGTGGTTGAGTGTGCTTTGAATTATTGATTTAACTCTAGATGTAGAACGTGGTTGGTAAAAATGTAGAACGACAGAATTAAACTAAATGCTACGTTAAGTCAACACATTTTTAAAAGTTAAACTAGCTATGAATATGTAAAACCGTTGAAATCACATATTATTATCGTTTACATAATTGTATATATACTTAATAAAGATATTAATATTATAATATTTTACTAGGATTGCTAATAAAAACCTGCAGTTGATATGGAAGCATGGTTCGTACAAGAGGAGATAAAAGCTGATGACAAGAATCAAATTGCTGGCAAGACAATCAAATTGCTGCCAAATATACATGTGAATCTTTGCAGTAATATCTCTTCTTTTTTAAGTTTTTATCTTAATTTTTAAATGAGAAAAGGGTAGATATTTCTATGATAATTTAAAAACAATTTTTTAAAAATGTCATTTAATTGTGATACATGTTATTCAATTTGTTTATGCGTGTAGAATTCTTAATAATTTCGTGAAATGTTCAGATAAATATTTATTTATAATTGAACTATATAAATGAATTTGTTTTATGGCTTTTGTCACATAGTATAAATATTTTCAAAATGTTAGTATCCGGTAGGTTTTTTGTTTTTGTTATCGTCTATGATGAGTTCAAAGTTTGAACTTCAAACTTTAATTTTTAATATCGTGTAGCCGTTACTTACGCTAAACGGTGCGTTTGAGTTATCTTTAGTACCTTTACTTTTTACTGTTCAGTATATATGATCGTCCAACTCTATATGTATTAACAAATAAACTGAGATTTGAGCCATAACATACGGGCTGACATTTAAACTACAAATCTCACTTTGATGAACTTATTAGAAGCTAAACCTGGCTTCTTCTTTCTTTTTTTGACGAGGCTAAACCTGGCTTTGAATAGAGTAAGATGAGGAGGATTTAGCATAGGTCCATGGCGTCTAAAAAAGCAAAGACAGAGTTCATAAAACAACAGTTTGATTTGGATACTCATTGGCATGTTGGTTCAAAAATACCCCACATCTTATAATGAGTCCAAAATTTTTATCAATTTTATTGATTAGTCAAAGGTGTATAATAGTGGTGTACTAAAAGCAAGTAAAAATGATCATTTTATGATAAAGTTTTTGTGGGAAAAAAAATAAAGGAAAAGTAAAACCTTCTTTAAAATAATAATAAGAAAAAACTGTAGAAATAGTTTAGAGCTATAAACAGAGTTTTACCACGGTTTTGCTTAACGAATTCTAACGCTCTTTTATAACAGCAGTGAATTTAGAGAATAAGAAATGAATAATTGAAGAAGATAACCAAATTGATAGGTGACAAAAGAAATTAAACTGACAGCAATGTTTGGTCACGAGTTTGGGTTTCTTTCTCGATACAAGACGAAAAACAACAACAGAGAAAGGTGATAATTTTGTCTAGAGGAAAAAAAAAAGGGGGTCTGAAATTTAAATACCTCTCCGAATATGATTGCTCAAAAACCCTTTAAACAATTCCATATTTTTCTTACATATATATATATATATATATAACTCTGTTTTTTTGTGTGGTCAAAACATATATATATATATAATATATTAAAACTGTCGTGTGTTAATTTGACTTCTAAGGTTACAGCATGGACCGACCTGCTATGCCTATCTACTATGTACACGGTTCGCTTGCGATGACATCCGAATCTATATAAGCTTTTATGTATAATCAAGTATGTGACTACACACCTAAACGTTAGTTATGTTTTAAATATGAATAGTATTCTTTACTTGCATCGGTTTTGCTATTTTTGCAGAATATTCCCCTTTTGAAATTATCGTACCAGTTACCAACAGCGTCATGAACCTACACGTGTATTTTTATCTACGCTTACTCGCCTAGTGTTGGGATTACTTTAATTTTATCAACTTCAACTCAGTCAAAGTTCTACGAAAATATTAAAGCTGCACGATGGGAATTAAAAAAATAACAAGCGCAATACTATATGGTTTTAGTTTCAACATTGTATGAAGAAAAATATCGCATACTATATCATCTCCGTGAAGTGGTGCACATGTGTCACATGCATTAGCAATTAAGTCGATTTTTTTATATTAAACAATTAAAATTATTTCAACTATACAATTAAAATCAAGTAGTTCATTTAATTATTATATATTTTCGGAACTAACTGGTGGTTGAAAGCTGGCCCAATAGAACTCTATCCACAGCAAAGAGTGGAAGCAACCTACCCTGTCTTATGACCCATTTTAAACCCCATCGACATTATTGTCACATTTTATTTATTAATATATATATATATATATACATATTTTCCTTACTATTATATGATTTAAGTTGTCAAATTTAGTTTTTGGTTTAAGTTTTAGTGTTCTCAGTTTATGAGAGATATAAACGAAAAAAACTCAATTTTGGTATTATATGTTCGAGTTCTCGAATTCCATTCGAAACACGTTGATGGTTGTTATTGTTGAGTCTTCGAATCGGGTTGTCAAAAGATTTGGTTTGATACTACTAGTAAATTTTAATCGAATTATATCAATTTTAAACCAGGTGAGCTAACCACATTATGTTGACAATCTAACAGTTGATGAGAAGAAAGAAACATTTGACTATGTGGTATGTGTGAATGTGTAAGTAAGATCTAGATCGCATAATTTAGCATTATAGGAGTCTTTGATTAATGTTTTAATTCAACACTACTCGCACAGTTTACGACTTTGCGTAAGCGATGTTGTTAAACAAGTCCGTTTTGGTGACAAAGACGCTTTGTTGCTTGCCATTGGATCCTAAACCCCTCTCGTCAACGATCATTTAAATCATTGATTAACACATCATAATTACGATCCTGAAATTTTCATGTATTCTGTATCATACATCAATTATTGAAGAGTTGATCTAAGTTGTTTGCAAGGAAATGATATATGCTAATGACCATTACTTAATTAGAGATAAATTCAAGGTCTAAATATTGTTTACGCTAATTTAAAAAATATCTGGATTAAATTACTTAACACGTCTGTCTATTAATGTATGGATATTATTAACATTTTGAGAAAGAAAAAAAAACAGAGCAGAAAAATAGTAATTGACAAAATGCGAATAGCAAAAATTGATAGTCGATTTATTATAACAGTAGATAGATAATAAAACCAACTACATGATAACAACATGACAAACATAATTTTTATTTTTATTTTTATGTTTGTTAAAGAACAAACATAAATTATTGGAGCATGTATACATTAAATAAAGGTGATATTTACATCTAAACCACACATTAGATGATACGAAATTACGAATAAACAGACAATATAATTAGGGAAAAAACCAAAAACAAAAATACAGCTACGAATTGTAATTAAGGAACCTTAAAAAAAGTATTCGAATGGGGTGTTGGTGTTAATAATCAAAACGTATTGTGGAAGATGAATATACAGACAGCTAAGTACAAATGACGAAGGTGAGGCTGTACTGTACTCTTCAGTTCTGCCTCAAAGTGAAAGAAGCTGCCTTTAAGCTTCTTCTTTCCCTCAACTCTGTAAACCAAAGAAAGATATAATAAACAAAACAAAAGGTACAAAAAATTTTAAAAATTGAATTAGTAGTATTAATATAATAAAAAGTGTCAATTTAAAAAAGATATTTTGCAAAATCAAAGTTGGAAGATTTTCTTGCTACCTGTGCCACCGCCTTCTCTCTCTCTCTCTCTCTCTCTCTCTCTTAGGTTTTACAGAGACATAGAAATAAGAAACCCTGAAACAGAGATAAAACAAAACACAAGTTCTGAGTGTGTTTTTTCAGCTTCTCTCTCTTCTCTCTCTCAACCGCCTTGCCTTCATTACACAAAACACCTCCCTCTCTCTCTCTCTCTCTCTCTCTTATAATCTCTCTCACCATTTCTCCTCTTCTCTTCAGAAACTCAAAAAGAAGAACAAAAGAGTTTTGAGTTTGAAACTCTTTTTCTCTCTCTCTCTCTCTGTCTCTAAAAACAGAGTTTTCTCTGTGTAAAAAACACTCAAATCTAAGAAGAAGTTATGAATAAACAAGATGTTATGAAACTTCAGGTATACGTCATCTCCTTCTCTTCTTCCTGTCTCTCTCTTTCTTCAAGCTTCTCTGTGTGTGTGTGTATTTGTATTACTATAGAGCTAATTGTTTGCTCGGATTTGGTTCTTGCAGACTTGTGTTCTGAAAGTGAACGTACACTGTGAAGGATGTAAGCATAAAGTGAAGAAACAGTTGCAGAAAATTGAAGGTCTCTTCTTCCTCTATATTGTCATTTCAAAATGTTAATTTTGGTGAAGTTCATAATTTATGAAGTGGGTTCTCCTCAGAATCCATGGATCTATAAATATTTAGTGGTTTTTATTTAATTATCGTCTCAGATATATATGAAAGCTCTGAAATTTGTGAACTGTGTTGTCGGTAGGTTTTATATCCTGTTTTGTGATACTTTCATCTCTCACATCAAAGAGGTTTACTGCTTGTTTTCCAAAACAATAGAGTTCAAAGTTTTGAGATTTGCCATCTCTCTGTGTCCTCTTTTTATGTCAATTTCCCTAAACTACTGCCAAGAATTTTTTGAATTTTGTTTGGAATAATCTGACATAAGAAGTTCCTAATTTTAGCTATAGAGTCCAAAGTTTTGAAATTTTCCAAATGAGCTTCCCATTCCTACAAATTCATTCAAATTGTGTTTACAGCTCTCTCTCTGACATGGGTTTGCTATCTTGTTATGGTTTTCCTTGATTTCAGGCGTCTACTCTGTAAAAGCAGATGTAGAGCAGGGAAGAGTGACTGTCACAGGGAACGTTGACCCAGCTCTTCTGGTAAAGAAGCTCAGCAAGTCAGGCAAACATGCCGAGATCTTAGGCGGTGGTGGAGGCGGGGGCGGGGGCGGAGGAGGAAAAGGGTTTCCTAATATGAATGGGCAATTTGCAAATCTCAACATGAATGGGAACAGTAAGCCTAAAGGTGGAAAAGAGAGTAACCAAGTCAAGGGTAAAGCTGGTGGCGGTGGCGGAGGAGGAGGTCAGATTCATGGACATGGCCAACCAATGCAATTGACTCCTCAACAGATTCAACAAATGATGATGATGAAAGCTGCTGCTGCTGCTCATGGCGGTGGTAATGGTGGTGGTCAGATGAAGATGCCGCCGCCTATGGCAGCTAAGGATCAGAAGAAGTCAGTTAAGTTTGCGGAAGAAGATGATGATGAGTTTAGTGAGGATGACTATGATGATGAGGATTTCAGTGAAGATGATTATGATGATGATGAGTTCGATGATGATGAAGATGACCATGACGAGATGGGTCATGGTCATGGAGGAGGCGGAGGAGGTAATCACATGCCTCCTAACAAGATGATGATGCCAAACAAGATGCCTCAGATGAATGGTCATCATGGCGGTGGTGGTGGTGGACCGAAGGGGCCTAATGAGATAATGATGATGATGAATGGGTTCAAAGGCGGAGGAGGGTTTGAGATTCCGGTGCAAATGATGGGAATGAGTGAGGGTAAAAATGGAAAAGATAGTAAAAGGGGAGGTAAAGGCGGAGGAGGAGAGAAGGGTAAGAAAGAAGGGAAAGAGAATAAAGGAAATGGGGGCAAAACCGGAAAAACAGATGCCAAAAGTGGTGGTGGTGGCCTTCTAGGGTTTTTCAAAAAGGGTAAAAGCAGTAAAGGAGATGAGAAGAAGGGAGCAGGGAAGAAAGATGGGGGTGGGGGTAACAAGGTCAAATCATCTGGAGCAGGAGGAGTTCAACATTATGATAAAGGGCCTAAAAAAGGAGGCGGCGGGTCCAAAGGAGGTGGCCATGGGGGCCATGATATTGATGAGCTTATGAAACACAGCAAAGGAGGAGGAGGTGGTGGAGGTAACAAGGGCAATCATAACCACGGTGCCAAAGGGATTGGTGGCCCAATGGGACAAGTTGGTCCGATGGGTCCAGGTGGTCCGATGGGTATGATGGGTCCTGGCGGTCCTATGGGTATGATGGGTCCAAGTGGTCCGATGGGACCACCAATGGGACAAGGCGGAGCTTACCCGGCGGTTCAAGGCTTACCGATGAGCGGAGGCGGAGGATATTATCAGCAACCACCTCAAGCAAATCATCAAATGAACCAGCAACAGTATATGCAAATGATGATGAACCAACAACAACAACAACAGCAGCAGCAGCAAGCGGCAGCTCATGGAGGCTATGGAGGTGGTCACGGTGGTGACATGTACCACCCAATGATGTATGCTCGGCCTTACCCTGCAGTGAACTATGCTCACCCGCCTCCAATGCCGCCTCCTCACTCGGATTCTTATACTCATATGTTCAGCGATGAGAATCCTGGTGGTTGTAGTGTTATGTGATCTATGTAATGTTAAATTAGAATATGGACATGAATGTTTGTCTTCTTAGTCTTATGTTTTACTAGTTTTTTTGGTTGTCCTTATCTTTTTTCTTTTTCTTTTGAGGATTGGAAACAAAATGTGCTTTAATTTTGTTAGTGGGAAATGATGTTTATAATATCTCGATTTCGGCAAAAGAATGGTTATTGTAGGCTTGGTTATTGGATACATACAAAGTAAGATTTGGTGTTTATATCTTCGTCTTCTTTTTCTGTGTGTGAAAAGGATTTAGCAGCCGTCTCTATAGTTAGGTATATAGCATTATCATTCATGATATAATAAATCTGTATAGTGTGCCACTACTGTTGATCATAGACCATATTAAATTTGACCCATAAAAGTGCCCGCACTGAGACTTATGTGTGTAGATTGTGATGTTTAGCAAAAAAAAATTATCCACAAAAGTGTTGATAAGATCTTTGAGAATTAGCCATTGCACACTAGTACTACCAAGTAAATTTTCAAAAGGTCAAATTAGTGTATGAATGAATCGAGAAATAATCACTCCCAATGATTTCACTAGAAAACGTTGTGTCCTTTTCAAAACTTGAATTCATATTTTGGCCACATACAATGCAGACAATAAGGTTGTGTTTCTGACTTTTATCACTGCTTTGCTGATGGGATTTTTAGAGGAACAATTAATAATATTTTGGTACTCTTATTCTATTGGGCCTGAAAGAGTAGCATGCCTAGTACTAAACTAATTCCGGTTTAATCAGTCAACCATATCGATATTTTTGATACTCTTGCAGAAAATTCCTTTCGCTTTAAGTTTTGTCAAATTTTGTGACCAACACAAAATGTATCGGAAATTGAATATTTTGCCGATTTTCTGAAACGATTTATAATTAAACCGGGTATAGAAACCGGTTTACATGGCATCCCATCGGGGGTCATACGTGTCTTGACCAATCACATTACAGAAACGATCACTAAAGCGAGAAGTTAAAAACGCTCGTCTTCGTCTTCCTACGCGCACAGAGACAAATTTTGTAACGGAGACGGGATCGAGAGATAAGAGATCCCGGTGAAAAAAATCTCATAAGGATATTGATTAATCGTAGTAGGGGAAAGGAGCTTAAAGATGCATACTTTTGGATACAGAGCTAATGCTCTGCTCACGTTCGCAATCACGGCGCTGGCCTTCATCTGCGCAATCGCGTCTTTCTCTGACAAATTCAGTAACCAAAACCCCTCTGCTGAGATCCAGGTATTGCGAAAATGTTTTGCGTTTGCTTTACATGTATTCCATAGCTGCTTCCTATGCCGCGGATCTGCGTATGATTATTTTGGGTTTTGGTGAACATTGTGATTGATCTGTCTTTAAGTTGTTTACATGGGATTTGGAATCAAGGGAAAGCGTGTGTTTATTTTAATTTGTGTGTGTTTTGGTTGTGTTGTTGTTTTGCAGATACTTAATATCAATCGGTTTAAGAAGCAATCTCATGGAAACGATGAGGTTTGGGTTCGACCTTGACCTAAGGTTTTTGATTTCTTATATATATATATATATGTTCATGAATGCTAAAGGTGCTTGCTTTATTCCCAAGTTTAGTAATTTATCTCAAAGCTTTCGAATTAATTTACCTTAAGACTCTTCTCAGATTGTTGATTTGTGGCTAGTGAATACCCTTAAATTTACACATACATCTGTAGCTTCCTCTTCTTTACCTAAGTTTTTCGATTTCCCTCTATCGATTACTCCAATTGCTGACCATTTCTTACATTGTCATGCAGGTCAGCTTGACACTGGACATATCAGCAGACTTGCAGTCATTATTTACTTGGAATACCAAACAGGTTCAACATCTGAAAACCACTTAACAGTCCTTGTCCTTTTGCTATTTTACCTGAATCCATTGCAAATTGGGCTGCTCCTGCTGGATGATCTTTTATTAAACCGAACATGTTTGCAGGTTTTTGTTTTCGTAGCAGCAGAGTATGAAACCCCGAAGAATTCCCTGAATCAGGTATTACGGCTCAAATGCAAAAAGCCTTCTTCTGAGGGATTGATTGACTTAAAGATTGTTGTACCTCTTTCAGTGAATCACTAATGGATATTCACATTGGTTTGCAGGTTTCTCTATGGGATGCCATAATCCCTGCCAAGGAAGATGCCAAATTCCGAATTCAAGTCTCAAACAAGTACCGTTTCATCGATCAGGTACACTTAACTAAACAAGCCCCACAAGTATTCTGCGTTTTTACACTTCTTTAGATACGGAAACTGATCATCGTTTGGGATCTTTCAGGGACAGAATCTTCGTGGAAAAGAATTCAACTTGACACTACACTGGCATGTGATGCCCAAAACCGGCAAGATGTTTGCTGACAAAATAGTCATGCCTGGTTACAGTTTACCAGATGCATACAGATGATGAAGATTGAATGAATACATCAAACATCGCCCAAGACTTTTTGAATTTCAGTTTTTCTGAAAAGTTTCAGACTTTTCTTATTTGGATGAAAAACTAATTTAAAAGTACTAATGGTCTTAGCAGTAAACACAGATATTCTTTCAAGTGATCTCAAGTAGTTTTCATTTATCATTAAAACAAAATTTAGTATGAAGGCAAGCAGAATTTATAACATTGCTTCAACAGAACTATGACCTAACAGTTTAGCTATCCTTTTGCTTTTCATGGATTCTCTAACTAGCCTAACATCAGTCCATCGGCCAGCTTTGGCATAAATATTAGACAGAAGAACATAGATTCCGCTACCAAGTTCTTCTGATTCAGCAACCATGGATTTTATCCGATCTGCGAGATCTATATTTTCATGTATCTCACAACCATTTAACAATGCACCCCATATATTAGCATTGGGTTGTATCGGCATAGTCTTTACCAATCTCTCTGCTTCTTCAAAACAACCAGCACGGCTCAAGATATCAACCATACATCCATAGTGTTCAGCAGTTGGTTCTATGCCGTAAAGATCTCTCATTTCCGCAAAGTATCTTCGTCCTTCTTCGACCAGACCTATGTGGCTGCAAGCATATAGAACCCCAATATATGTGATTCCATCAGGTGTTGCATTACTTTCATCTTGCATACGCTGGAACATACCCAATGCTTCATTCCCGTGCCCATTACTGGCTAACCCGATGATCAATATGGTCCAAGCTATTGTATCTTTCTTCTCCAAATCTTCAAACGCTTTCTTTGCGCTCTCAGCATCCCCTGTTTTAGCATACATATTCACAACTGCACAAACAATTGCAGCATCCTTCATAAAGCCAGTTTTCAATACATAGGCATGAATCGGTTGTCCCAACTGTGAACACCCTTGAATCATGGAAGCTCTGATAATACTCAAAAACGTTACTTTATCTGGAGAGAAACCTGCAGAACGCATATCCAATAACATATGCATCGCCTCCTCTGCATCACCGTTCTGACTATACCCTGTGATAATGGAGTTCCAAGAAACTAAGTTTCTCTCAGGCATTCCATCGAACAGATACCTTGCGGTTCTCAGATCCCCACATTTTGCATACATATCAATGAGACTTGTAGCCAATATCACATTAAAATCAACTTTTGACTGACAATATGGATCAAAGCCTAATTCTTTAAGCAACCCATGAAACCATTTCCCAGCCGCAACGTCTTTGCATCTGCCACAAGCAACCAAAAGATCCACCATTATTGTCTCATTTGGCTTCACACCAATACTCTGCATCTCCCAAAACGCTTGAATCGCGTCGCTAAACCTATCATTATTCACAAACCCAGAAATCAAACTACCCCAAGCAACAACGTTCAACTTTGGGATATCCTCAAAAACCCTCAAACCACAATTCACTTCTCCACAACACATATACATATGAAGCAAACAAGTAGAAACATACATATTCACTTCAAACCCAGTTTTCACAACAAACCCATGAACAAAACTCCCAAATTGAACATCCCTTAACCCAGAACAAGCCTTAAGCACATACGGGAAAGTGAAATAATCCGGAGAATAACCTTTTCGAAGCATATCTTCGTAAAAGATCAATGCTTTATCTTGGTTTGGACTGTTTGAGTAGCCTCTGATCATCGAGTTCCATATATACACGCTTGGAAAATCGATACTTTCGAAAACTGATCTCGCGTAGCTGAGATTCATAGTCTCGGGAGAAGTAGTGCAGAAGTCTATGAGTCGGCTTAGAGGAATGACGTTTCTGATAACTGAGGATTTGATCATTAAACCATGGAGTTGATTCAGTTCAAACATGGATCTGCAATTCTCCAATTGGGAGAGAATTGGTTTGTAGTGCTTCTTCATATTTCAAACTCACCAAAGTTCTCACACCTTTCAATAGAATCGGGTTTTTGTTATTTTTAAATACTTTTGGGTTCAATTTGAATGTTGAAAGAATTTTAGGTTTAATTTTGCAATATTTTGCGAAAGAAGGTACATATATAATGGGACTTTAGTTACACGACGTCGTAATATTGAATAAGCGGAAACTGGAGAGATCCGAGTTGCTATGTCGGCGAAGGCGACCGCCGGCGGGAGTGGTTCCATCGACGACGGATCCGATAGTGATCCATGTCCTATCTGCCTTGGACCAATGCGCGAAGACTCCTACCTCGATACCTGTTTCCGTACGTTTCTTCTCTCTTTCAATTTTTCTCTGTTAAAACTTGTGATTAGATGCTGCGCCAAAGTTATAGATGATTCATCTAGAGTTTAAAGTTTTGAGATTAGTGTGAATTCAAAGATTCAATCTTTACTTTATTTTTGAACCCCTCACTTTTGTCTGTGACCAAGTTAAACAGATTTGATTAGTTAATTTTCCAAAAAGGATTGAATTGAGTAGCTCTTGTGTGTCTATGTATCTTAGAAAGGCCATAGTAGGTTTATGGTTTAGGTAATGACTGATACATTCGTAAAATTTGAACTTTAACTGATTAGAACATATATATATATATTTTGTTTTGCTTTTCTGTTGTGTTGCAGACAAGTTTTGTTTCATTTGCATCAAACAGTGGATCAAAGTTGTTTCCAGCAAGGCCTCTAAGCAATTATCCTCAGTGAAATGTCCTCTCTGTAAGGTTTGCTTCTTAGAAACGCTATTTTCTGCTCACAACAACACCTTCAGGAAGTTGTTAACAGAAATGACTATAATAACACTATGCAGAGAGATAATTCCTCGATCATCCACAACTACGATGGGTGTTCTTTTGAGCGGCATTATATCAACCGGAATATTTCAGATGGGTATGTTAGCAGTTTGGTTTTCTATTATAGTTGGGATAGATTTTGTTTAGAGAGAGTATCTAACTCTGATTTCATCTTTGATTTGCAGATTTGTATTGACAAAAGAACAGAGATACAGGTTGAGATGTTACTACACCGAATCAGGTTTTTTCCCTTCTCTGCTTGTGCATATTCTCCTGTTGTGTCGTTCCGTCTTATGATGGAACTTATGAATAGAAAACCTTTCATCCATGTTATATTACCGAGATATTAAAGATGCTTGATACAAGAGTTGGGAATCTGTTACTTAATTTAGTTTGTCAGTAGAATCAAATATGTGTCTATCAATCAAGAATGAGATTTTTATGAAATCTCTAACCTCGGTCTGTCTTAACCAGGTTTCGTGGCTGATGTATTTGATGTTGCACTGTTTTGGAAGCTGCAAAAGTTTCTTTATCCAAACCGGTGGCTTGAAGCCTGGTTGAGGAGAGAGCTCCAAGCCCTAATGCAGGTTTGAATCTATGCCCCTTTCTTGTATATTTCTGCCTTTGTGCTGTTATGTTCTTGTTGAGTTGTTGGCAAAGATGATTTGTTCTTGCTTTTAACCCGGTTTTGTCCCTTGTCTATAGGATGAAGATGTTGATATCGTTCTGCACCATTTGGTCGGTGTGATGGAGTCCTTCTGCAAAAGGTAAAAGCTCTTAAGGAAAAACGTTAAAACTTTAAAAGCTCATGGATAGATCTTTAATTGGCTAGAGTTTAACTGATCAAAGTAGAAGTTTGATGGTCTGCGGACAGCGTTTTATACGTGTTTAAGTTGCTTATGAAAGCGGTAACTTAGTCTGTATCTCTGGGTGGCATGAATGAGCATGACTGACTTTCTCTCATTTTAGATTCGAACAGAGACGCAAACAAGAAGCAAGAAGCGTGGAGACAACAAACCAAGAACAATTCAAAGCAGTCGTCTCAGAAGCAGCACGTCCATTTGTAATGGCGAGAACAGACCGGTTTGTGGATGAGCTAGAACTCTTCCTAGCAGCGGGACTGAACTTGGAGGCTTATGATGCAATCTATAAGAAGCAGTTAGGCTGGAACAATCGAAGAGAGATTGGTGTGGCTAGTGAAGAAAGAGAAGAAGTAGAAGAACATAACGTAAGAACACGAGTGACACCTTACTTGTTTATCTCTGAAGAAGACTCAGACTAAGACAACCCATACACTTCTGTACAAAACTTGTGTCCAGTCGTTATAGAAGCTCATAACTTCTTGTTAATGGTATACCACTTTTGATTTGTTTTTACTTTGTTTTATTCATTTCTCTGTTTTTTACTTTGCATTATTTATCAAACACACAAAGCAACATTCACCTTATTACATCACACAACTGTAATATACTGGATCTCTTAGCTCAAGTGTTCACGATAAGACCACCTGCACCAAAAATACGTGTGCGTTACAATATACCACAACAGAGATCAATATGTTAAAACCATGAAACAGAGGACTGTGATGGACTTAGGAATACCCAATCCGGTCTAACCGATCAAAAACCATAGGAAAAACTAACTCAGTTTCATTTCTTCATAAAGAACCGCACCAAAACCGGATTAGAATCTAATCTTCCTTAAATCCTTCAATCAGAAATCAGAACCAAAACTGAAATCAACCACCTCAAATTAGAACTTACCGTTTGGATGGAGGACCTGGCCAGTATAGTAAGAAGAGCAATGGT
>NC_025703.1:1967334-1973321 GCF_000633955.1 Camelina sativa
TCAAATTAGAACTTACCGTTTGGATGGAGGACCTGGCCAGTATAGTAAGAAGAGCAATGGTTACAAGCCAAGAAGACGTAGGAAGGAGCCACTTCCACAGGCTGAGCCGCTCTTTTCATTGGTGTCTCTGATCCAAACTGCTTGATCGCTTCGTCAGAGAAGGATGCGGTTATCAGTGGAGTCCAGACCGGACCAGGAGCTACTCCGTTCACACGAATACCTTTTGGTGCAAGCTGAAGAGCTAAGCCACGTGTGAAGGAAACAATGGCTCCTTTAGTAGATGTGTACTCTAGTAAGCTTGAGTTTCCTCCGTATGCAACAACCGACGTCGTATTGATGATACTGCTCCCTTCCTTCATGTGCTTCAGCGCGTACCTATGATTGATTACCACCATTACGGTACATAATAATAAGATTTGAACTCTTAACAAATCAATTAGCCGGTACCTAATAACCAAACCAGATTGAGTAATGAGTACTCACTTGACCAAGAAAAACTGTGAGAAGATGTTGGTACGAAACACTCTCTCAAGCCTGGCCTCATCGATATCTTCAATCGAAACCTCATGCTGCTCAGCTGCACAATTCACAAGCACGTCGATGCGTCCAAAGGCGTTCACAACTTCCTCAACGACCCTCTTGCAATTCTCCTCAAACCCTAAATCAGTAGCGATCATGATGATCGGCTCGCTAGCTTCCCTCGTCTTAACCTCGTGAAGCAAACGCAGCGTTTCGTCTGCGTCTTTGTCTTCTCGACCTTTCACGTACGTGAAAGCCACGCTCGCTCCTTCAAGCGCATAACAGTGACACACTGCTTTACCTATCCCCGAGTCTCCTCCGGTCACGAGTGCTACTTTTCCCTGCGGATGGTTTCAAAGATACCTTGTAATACACGTAGGTATGAATAAAACGCCCATTTTGCATTGAAATGTTATTTTTTTCCTATCGTCGCCTCAATTATGTCAAAATATGCATGTCGTACGATTTTTAGATGGATATAATTTAATTTATAAAAGTGATCCAAAACGGGAAAACGAAAAAACTACATGAAGTTTGTTGGAAGGTTTGTAGTTAGAGCTAGAGAACTCGGGAGGTGGGTCCATGACATGTTGTATCCCTGGTTGTGTCTCTTGCTTCTGCGGCGGAAACCCACTCGCCATTTTTCACAACTCAAAATTTTCCGATAAGTTTTTTCCGAGAAAATTACCCTATATATATGTATGAAAATTATGAATGATCAAGAGAAACAAATAAGCTAAGGAAGGCGTCTAAACCGAGAGCTTCTTTGAATGATGTACCACGTTGCATCTCAATTTCGATGACGTGGACACTTTGCAACGGCGCAGCTAAGAAGGAGTCCACGTGGTTAAAATCAGCTTATTTGGGATAAACATTAGTCCCACTGAGTAATTGAGATATATACAAAAACTTGCATGCTTCATGCATGGTCTACATACATGAGACAAATTCCTTATAGCTATCTTTGTTTGAGGTATGCAAATTTGGTCTTAAGGGGCTATAATTTTGAATGAAATTAGTTATCCTTTATAGGAATTTACATTGTCCCATGAAAATATCTAACTAGACTGGTCTAATCTATAGTTCTATACTAATCTAATACTAACTAAAAGAATAATATATAAGCTAAAGGGATAATATGGAAGTTGAAAAACCATAGGAAACTTGGATTACAACAATTCACAATACATCATATGATTAATGATTTAGGGTTTTCCTTTTTGTGTGGTACAACTTGTAATACTATAATACTGTAATAACGATTTTTAAAAATAATTTCCGCGATCGCAGAACGATCTGAACCAATTACATATAACACATATAAATTGGCTAATAACTAACACCTCTTGCGAATCTATAGAATAGAGCGGGATGCTTAACCAGATTTATTTTCAACATGTTGAATTTTATAGCTTAAATTAATTTAACAAAGTTACAAAAACTTAAGTTGGTTTGCAAAAAAGAACCTCCAAAATCAGTTTACATAATAAAAGGTAGTTTAAATTATAAAATTATTTTATAAACCATAAAAACTAATCTAAGTATTAAATTAACATTACATGAAATTCGGTTGAGCTAATAACACCTCTTAAGGACCCGTAAGATGGGACAGGATGTCTAACTCGGTTTGTTTTCCACGTATTGGAAATTTAACATTTGGATTATTTAAAACAAAAATACTTTATACAAAAAAAATTTAAAAGTAGAGACTTTTAAAAAAAAAACCTAGAAATCAATTTTTTTTAAAAATAATTTACATAATAAAATTATTTTGAAAACTATTAAAACTAATCTAAGTATTGAATTAATATTACATATAAACTGGTTGAGCTAAGAACACCTCTAACGGACCCGTAGAATGGGACAGGATGTCTAACTCGGTTTGTTTTTCACGTATTAAAAATTTAACACTTAGACTTTTAAAAACAAATTTTTTTATAAAGTTAAATAAAAAAAATATATTTGAAAGAAAAAAGCTTTGAGAAAAGGAAATTGAGAAAGCAACAAACCTAGTTTTGGTGACGAAAACTCCGTCTTCATGTTCATGCGTACTCCTTTACTCAATCTACGAACGTAACACGATGATTTCCTCCGACTCCGATCAATCTTACGAATAGGTTCTGAGATGAAGAATTACTCTGTTGCAGGGAGTGACATACTTCATGGATCACATCAATTGGCTCCATTAGATCGACGATCAAACATTCCATAACTTGTTCGAGAAGAAAACTCTGTATTTAAAAGAAGATAGAAAGAAAGAAAGATGATGTTTTTTGTGTGTTTCCCTAAGAAGAAGAAGAAGAGAATGAAGAATCTTTGAAATCTCTAGGACTGAAGGTAAGAGACAGTATTTATAAAAGAAAAAAGCGAAGGTCGGTTTGTTTCCTTTTTTTCTACTTATTAGGGCTGCGTAAAAAAAAAAGGAGATAGATCCTAACGGTAAGAAAAAGTAACCGTTACAAAGTAATTATGATCTACACGAAGAGCTAAAAGGGCTAAGAAGAGAAAATATGGAGATGATGATGGGACCTTTATCCCTTTATATTTAAATTACAAGCAGAAATATATAAACCTTTCACGTCTCACTAAATTTTATCTTTTACATATTTATTATGTATTTTATTTAGTTCTTTCTTTTGTATTTGATTTGACCTTGACAAATAAAAATTTGAATGGACAACACTCATCAAATTTGAAAGAAAAAACTATTAATCTTTTCTTTCCATTGTTTCTATTGACAAATATAGCTCAATCCTGTTTTTGGTTTAGCCTTCACCTTCTGACGTATACATAGAATCCTTTTGTGTCCTCTCTACACTTATGTTCATGAATGGGATACCAAGTCTCTTTCGCAGAGATTCAACTACTCATCATCATCAAGATTTCAGAGTCTATTGATCATTCTTCTCAGCATTCACGGGGAAAGATGAAGCTCTTCTTCCTCAAGATTCAATCATGAAATCTTCAAATGTAGCGAGTGACTGTAATCGCTGGCCCAGCGAAGCAATAGTTCTCTGGCACTCTGCAAATTTTGAGGCAGCTACTGCTAATTCCTTCTCCTGTCATTGCCACATTGTCATAAAGGTGTTTTAAAAGAAAAAGAATTGAAATTGCAAGTCCCTATAAGAGGTATACTGTGTTATGCATTCTGTTTGATTATGATTCTATGGAGCTTTCTAAGTATCTAACACTGTTTTGAAGTATATGCCCATTGATCATTATTATTATGTAATGTTGCATTCATATGAGAGTAGAAACTCACCTGCTTCAGCTCAAAACCTTTCATATGGTTCGGCTCAAGCTCTGTTTCTTGATGAAGCTCAAGTTCTCTTTTTAGTTTTGAGATCTCATCTTGCAGTTCTTTGCATTTTGAAATGTGCTTTGATGATAAAGCACGTTCCTTTTCTGTAACATCTTCCAGAGATTTGATTTTCAAGATCAAAGATTCCGTTTCTGCTTCGACATCTCCAAGTCTTGATTCAACCGCTTCAGTTTTCGCATTTGCAGCCTTTACACCATCCTCAGCCGCTTCTTTTGCATCCTTGGTTAGACGCAGTAGAGTTTGAAGCTCTGTTAACTTTCTCTCTGTTTCCTTTAGCCGGTTTTGCGATGTCTCAAGCTGCTTTTTCGTTCCATTCAAGCATATGGTCAATTCCAGCTTCTCTGCTCTTGTAGTCTCTAGTTCTGACAGATTCACTTGAGCTTTGTTTAACTCTCTTTGAAGATCCTGATTTTGCTTTCCTGATTCACCAAACAACAACTCTAGTTCTTGGTTCTCTGCTTCTATTTTCTTTAACTCGGATAACTTCCCATCTGTCTCCTTTAGTCGACTCTGCAATGCCTCGCTTTGCTCTTTGGATCCATTCAAAGCCATCTCCAGTTGCAGTTTCTCTACCTCTAACATCTCTACCTTTTCTTCCAGTTCAGAAATTCTGTGAAGCGATGCTTTGAGTTCATGTTTTAGTTGGCTTGATTGAACATTAGATTTCTCTAACTCCTTGTTACTCTCTGAATGTTTCCTTCCCGGTTCAGAATGCGGCAGAGCTGCAAGCTTCTCCATCTCGAGAAAATCATCCATTAAACCGATGTCTACCGAAGGAGCCATCGAAGTTTTCCCGGTTGTCTTCGCAGAGGGACTCTGCATTTCATTATCACTAAAAGAAACTCTCCCGGAGTAGTCTGATTGGTTATCTATAGAAGATTTGAGCTCACTGGAATTGTCTGATCTCCGAACCATGACTCTCAGTTTCCTGCATTCTACTTCGAGTTTAGTCAGCTTTCTGATCCCTTCCAACTGTTGTTTACTGGCAGATTCAGCTGCCTGAGTGCTCAAGTCCCTCTCTATAGTTCTAATCTTGAGCTCCTCAGCTTTTGAACGTAGTTGAAGCTTCAAAGCCGAGTTCTCTCTCTCTAAAGCCTCAAGTTTCGGGTAAAGGTCTTCATTGACCGAAGCAGTAGAAGAAGTAACCTCTTTTTTTCCCGTTTGAAGTCTGGCTTGGAGCTCCTCTATTTGGGATTCAAGTTCGGACTTTCTAGTTTCCCACTCTTGGCATTTCTTGTTTACAGCTTCTTCGATCTTCTGGTTTTGTTCCTCTCTTCCTTGCCAGAGTTGTCTCACACATTCCTTAAGCGCACTATCAAGATGACTATTTCGATCCTCGAGAGCCGAAACCTTACTCGTAGAAGCATCAAGCTGTTGCTTCAGAGCCGCAGCTTCGTTCTCTGCCTTTTCCCAACCTAAACCCAAGCAAAATGCCATGTCAAAAATAAAATCCTTCAATATCTGCTAAAACGAAGAGAGACAAGAACAAAAAAACAAACCTGAGACAGCTTCCTCTGCAACTTTAGCATGTTGTTTTGCAAGATCTTCCTTTAAACTGACATTTAAAAGAGCTGCAGAGAGCCTCTCCGTCAAAATCTTGACGTCCGCCGTTGCCTCTTCTTCTCTTGTAACCGGTTTAGAGATTAATTCCGGTGATTGAGATCTCTGAAGAAGTTTCACACACATTACCCACCAAACTCAAATCAATCAAGTTCTCCATAAGAGTCACAAGTTCTTACTATAAATAGCTCTATTGATAGATAAAAGCAAAAGATCAAACAAAGGCATTGCTATATAAAGTAAAGAGCTTTTGTGCTTGAGAGAGCCCAAAGCATTATTATATTACCTGATCGTCTGAGAATCTTTCAGAATGAGAAGAGACAGAACCAGTACTCTCAGTTTCGCCGGGACTTTTCTCAGATGACTTCCGCCGCCAAAGCCAGCTCCTACGGTCCATACCCAAAACCACCAAACATTCAAACAAAACTCATCTGCAACGATCTCAACAGAAGACTTTAACCCCAATTTAGTTGCGACCTAACATTAACAAAACAAAAAAAAGAAAGAAAGGAGAAAAGCTTTTAAAATGGGGCAAATTTATTGATCTCACTTACAATTCACTCTCTGACAAAAAAAAAAAAAAAAA